>NC_142010.1:94692310-94899810 GCF_049901735.1 Notechis scutatus | reverse complement strand
AGTGAGTGTGTGTATGGCTGTTAAAACACCAAAAACAGTAGCTCTGTGGAGGTCAGTCGTAAATTAGAACACTTGCTAAGCAATTGGCCATTAAGAGAGGACCTAGTGATTAAGCAAGGACCACTTACATTCAGTTTGCCAGTCACATGACCACATGGCCACACCCACAAATTAGGACACACCCACAGAAGCGGTTGTTAAGAAATTTGAATCCCATCCCTGATTAAACTGTAATGAGAATGGGTGTCGAGGCATACAGAGCCCGACAGCTAAGTATCATTTCACAATATATGTCAGAAAGAAGCCATAAACTATTCTTTTTACCAAGAAAGCTATAGCAATAGAAAATACAAAGTGACTGACAATGTAGTACTACCTGATGGGCTCATCAGTTGGATTGCACTCAATGTGCTACTGAAGAAGAACTGTGGATTCTTCTGTGAACTAATGGTGTTTTTGATATGGTTTGATTAAAGCTTTTGGAGCATCTAGTTGCTAATATTGCCACACAAGAAAAGAGCACCTGAGGCTGCAAAGGTAGAATTAAAGTGACAACGTAGATGTAAGACGCATGAACATGGGAAAGTTCAACACAACCAAAAACATGAACCAAATATTGACATCTTAGACATCAGTGAGTTTAAATGGACTGAATTTCTGCCTTTCAGGCTGAAAATCATACTGTTACTACTTAGGAGATGAAAATTAAGAAATTATATTTTTAATATACAAAGAAACATTGCAAAGATGAGGATACAGTACAGTCAATGACTAAATTATATCAATAGATCTCATGGACAATTATATGTATAAGAAACAAGGTTTTATATTCCACCATTAGATATTCAGCCTGTAAACAACAATAAAAAAGGGCATCTTAAGATTGGTAGGAAAAATGTCAATATCTGCACTATATGTTGAGAACAGTACTGTGATAGATGAAAATACAAATGCTTTGCAAGCCTAATAATGAAAGTCAAGGACACAGTAAAAAAAAAAAAAAGAAGTAAGATTAAATTTAAAGAAGACCAAACTAATGTCAAAAGGTGCAACAAAGAAGCTTAAACTGGATAAGTTCTATCAATAGTAAAGGAAACAGGTGTGAAGAGTATCACTTGCTACCACTTGGTAGGGAAACAATGAAGATCTTGGAAAAGATAGTCAGATGCAATGAACTGTCTGAATCCATAAAGATCAAAATTATTCAAGAATTTTTTTTTTTTTTTTTGTCTGTGACACTCTATGGAAGTGAAGGTTGGACTTTGAAAAAGCAGGATAGAAGCACTTTTGAACTTTGGTGTTGATGAAGAGTCATCAGAATACTATGAATGGAAAATACAAAATTAATCTAGAGTTGTCATTCAAGGCAGAAATGATAAGACTCAAATTATCCCACTTCTGACATATGATACAAAGATCCAGTGGTGGCATTCGACCGGTTCCAGCCGGTTCTCAGTGAGCAGTGAGCAGCGGAGATGGAATCGGTTCTCTCCACTGCTCTGTGTTTGGCCCACCCGCCCGCCTGGCCTCTCATACACACTTTTATGGCCAGAATTCGAAGCGCAGCTCCTTTGCACAGCGTAGAATAGCGCCCGTGGCAGCTGCTGCAGCAACCGGCATCGTGCAGGCTTGCAGGAGGTGAGTTAGAATGCCTCTGCGCCTGCGCAAAGTGTGCACGTGTGCACAGCGCGCCCATCAAGCCATGCCCACCGAACCGGTAGCAACTTCATTTGAATACCACCACTGCAAAGATCCATATGTCTGGAGAAGCCTATATTGCCAGGAACTGTGAAAGAAAAAGGCCAGAAGTGGACAATCGGAAGCAAAGTAAATGGAACTAATTAAAAAGGGAATGATTATGCTGTTGGGAGACTTAAAAGTTGGTGACAGATTATCATGCAGAAATCTGTCTGATAGTTAAAAATCAATATCAACTTGATGGCATGTAATTTTGGGAAACTTCTTTGGAGAATAATGAAAACTCGCTTTTCTATTACAAAAAAGTCTAAGATTTCACGGTCGTTAATTTGCTAGACATGTTATGCTGTTAATTCATATTTTTAACTGCATTTATTGTAGACATATATTTTCCACTCCTAGAACTGTGTGACATATATTTTAAAACTAATGTTGGTTTATCTATGAGTTTTACATTATAGTGACAGCTAAATTACATTTTATACATACATCATCTATATATCCATGCATACATCTATTATCTGAAAACCCCCTAGATGTAGGTAAAGATATAATGATGATAAAATATAAATAATGTTAGGACTATTTGTATTTCATGTAAACATCTTTATAAAGAAAATATTTGATTACTTTATTTGAGGTGTAATCATACCAAAAGTTCCATCATTTCTTTATTTAATGGAGAACATTATTCAGGACCATATGCTCCTTGGCATATTACATTCTCATCTGTCATTTTGATCCCAAGGGAACATCTGGAAAAAAAATGGGGGGAAATCAGCTTTGCCATATATTAACAGAAAAAAAAATGGAGAGAATGCAAAATCTTATTTGCTTAGAGATTCTTCTGTTTTGTCAAAATAACTATAGAGTAGATAGATAGATATTTCATGATAGAAAAGAAAAGGCATGGTGTGATGTTGAGACATCAGGGTGAAAAGGAGCATTTATTCACATTATTTGCACAGTGAGAATGCAGCCATTGTGGCACATATGTCCTAGCATATGTAGAAGCTCAGCAAAATCAGGTGTGATGAATATATTCTGATTAAACTTGATATGATGTTAACCAAGCATAATATTACAAAATTAAATTTCTTTGCTAGTGGTAATGATGACATTTGAAATGAGAAATTCATTTTAAGAAATTCATCCCGGCTCCTTTTTAGGGAGATTTAATGACATGAAGCTATGAGTTCCACTATTTATGAAATGAAATGGAGGCTTGATATGTACAAAACATGTCCTATTGTTTTCTTTCTGTCTTCTTGTATATTTGTATTAGTTTCATATTTTGATATTGTGAAAACACTAAATCAATAAAATTTCCATTGTTTTGTATACCCAGAGTATAGATTCCCCCTCCCCTTTGGATTGTATTAACTTTCCTGTTTTTGAAAACATAAAAATAACTTGTAAAATAAGTTAGGAAGCCAAAATATGTGTCTTGGCTGCAAACTGAATAGGAATCAATGCAGTGATGTGACTGCAAAGAAGGTAAATGAAATTGTTACAATTTGGATTTCTAAACTGAGTAAGATTGGATGTTTTAAAAATCATCTTTTCCAACTCTTTTGGATTCTAGTTTTTTAAGTTCACTTTATTTATTTATATTAAATAATGTTGGAATAGAATAAATGTAATATAAGTTTTGAGCTGAAGAGAAGACGAATAGGGACAAGTAATAACAAATCAAAAAAAGAAAAAGCAAACAAAGAAAAAAGTATTAAAGATATGGCTTCCAATCTTTTTAACAACAGGTGTAAGTACATTAATTTTTTTACTTTCTCTCTAAAATTACATCATAATTTCCATCTTTCATAATTTTTTTTATTTCTAATGATCAAATCCATAAAGCAGATTCATTTTTTTTCTTTTTTCAGCAAAAAGTCCATAAAGGTTTCCAGAAACTAATGGATTTGTTCTTCCTCTAAGCACAAATTAATCTTGCCATCGCTGCTGTTCCACCATCTTCACCAACCATTCCCTTGTGGTGGCTATTTCAGAGCCTTTCCATTTTTGCATATACAGTATAGTAGTCTGGCAAAGGTGATCATACGGAAAAATAATATTCCAGGGCTCTTTTCTAATTGTCTACTAACTTCAGCCAAAAAACCTATTCTGGTTTCAGTTTATTAGCTTTTAAAATTCTTTGTGTCATTGCATATATTTGAAACCAACATTTCCTGAATTTTTTGAGGCATCCATCAGGCATGATAACAACACCAAGCAACATACATTTGAACTTTATACATCCTAGACAATTTTTCTGGAGTCACATACCAATTTTATAAACATTCCCTTTAAAATTATAACTGTAAATTTCAATCCTTTTAACCACTTTTTGTTTGAACAATATGCTATAAGTCTTAAGTCTTAGCCTATTTTATCATATACTGTTTCATTTGTTCTTCCTCCATTTCATATTTCAGCAAAGTTTATACATTTTAGCCATTGCAGGTTGATCATTTGTACATAACTCAGCTTCAGATTTTGTCTTCTGCTGCTTAGTTCTTAATATCTGTGCGTATGAAAACAATTTAAAACTAAATCCCTCTGAAGCCATTTGCTGTCTTGGTTTTATCTTATTTTTGCCATGCTTTTGTTTTAACATCTCTTGATATGTTAACCATTTCTCTTTACCTGCTGTTTCTTTTTAATACAATGATTCTTGTGCTAAGGCCTATAAAGACATTTTTGGGTTCAATCTGGGTTTATATCTATTCCATATTAGAAATTTGACATTTCTAATATGGTAATTTTTAAAATCTACATTATCTTTAATTTTCTCGTACTATAGGGAAAAAATATGCAATTCAAATCTCAGTTAGTACTCAAGTTCAATTGTATTTATGACGTATTCTGATAAGTACATGTTGTTTATACTATTATACTGTATGCTATTATAAATAAAACATAAAATAACCAAGTTCCAAAAACATCATTTACACAAAATCAATACAGAAAATCTTGTGGTTCAGGTTTTTTTTAAAAGCAATGCTGTTTCCCAAACCCTTCACACACTATTTTAATATATTTCTGGTGTGTGTGTGTGTGTGTGTGTGTGTGTGTGTGTGTGTGTGTGTGTGTGATATAGAATTTTGTATGTGTTCTTTGAATTATGACCACTGCTGTGTGTGTGCTTTGAGAAATTCTCTTGGACAATGGCATGGAAAATGGCATTATCTGTAATTAGAAATAATAATCTATAATTGGTTCATTTGCCATATTTTTACAGTTCTGTTTTAGTTGAACAGTGTGATCATTATGCCACCAGATTTCAATAGAGGTGTCACAATGAAAAATAATTGCAATATTCCATAATATTAACTGCACCCTAATTGCAAAAGTTTTGAAATATAATTACCATGAAAGCTAATGCGACAGGGAACATTAAGCATAATTAGTGTATATTTTAAAAAAAACTGTTAGAAGCTTGTTATTGTCTTGTAAGGTAGCTTCAGATTAGTTGCATGAAGACTACTTTTATCTAGCTTTTCTAGAATTTCAATTATTAACCCATAATATAATATATTTATAGCCAATACTTGCCAATCCTGTAGGAATTTGCATCATAATATAGGTTGGTCCCAAGCATTCCTGCAGAACACATAAATGGGCATTAGAATAATTTAGATGTGCTTATTCTTATAAGGAAAACTCAATTTCATACTACGCTGTTCTGAGTTAAGCTTAATCTATGTTATATCTCTATTTTAAAAAATCCTGATGTCTAATATGCAAATAAACATTCTTCAATCCAATATTATTTCTCATAAAGAAATAAACTTCATAATTAACTCACAGTCTATCATGGGTTTATTCCTTAAATTATACATGTAATTGCACAGAGCGTTGCCATAATTCACCACCAATTCAACTCTTAATTGTCATAAAATAATTTTAGATAGAAAGATATATATGAAGTTATAAATTGTCTATTAATGTTTCTGAAAGAACGTCTCTGATCTCAGAATTAAGCACATTTGTACCTGATTAGAACTTGGATCAGAGACCAGCAGAAAATTCCAGGTTTAAGGATAGACTAGACATTTTTCAAGATAAGGAAATAGCATGTCACTACAAACTATCTGGATGGTTGAATTCATAAACTATCCAATGTGGTCGAATCATAAGGTAAGCAAATCATACGACCATGAAAACCCAGTTAGTATAAGTGTTGAATAGGGGCATTTTTAAGCTCAAAACTGCACAAGCATAATTGCCTTATTTACAAGAAGGGTAGCTGGGTAACAAGAAAAAGTTTCTGAATATATTGAATCCTTGCCAATAATTCCCTAAGTTGTACATACTTTCAGACTGAAAATATAGCATCGTATGGGTTTCAAACATGAGTGTTGGAACTAGGGATTTTTTTTCTTTCCAATTTCTTGGATCTACTCTTTTTAATATCTGTGTTTAACTTTAATCTTATGACTTAGCTAACTTACTTTTCCATAGGTTATTGTATCATAAAAATTTAAGCTAATAGAGCCAATGTCAAAGTGCAGAAATTGAAGGTATTTTTTTTTTCCATTGGACTGTGTCAAAAGAGAAACAAAGGGATTTTCTGAAACAGATAATAAGATGCCCTCATACTCCTTTTTATGGGTCATTTGTGATTCATTTGTACTGCAGAATATAATCACATTTTTTTTATTTCCCCTCTCTGCTATTAGAGATAGCTATTGTATTTTGACATAGTTTTAGCATCTACATAGAAATCACAATTTAATAGCATGTTTTATGACTGATCTTCAGTTATGATGCCATTCTTTAATTATGAAATGTTAGCACAAATGTAAAGTTACATTTAAAATATTTAATTTATGAAAACATCTTCTGCAAAACCTAATTTACAGATCTTGAAATGGAAAGTATAAAACATTATAGGCTGGATAGAATGCTGGAAAAGATATACTATTCCTATAGAATTGTGATTATTTTTCTGTAGATGTCTAGTTTGGAAGGGGAAAGTAAAGATCACCAAAAATCCAAGAGCAGATAACCATCAGGAATGACATTCTTAGCCATGCCACTATCTACCTATCTAAGGAAAAAGTTAAACAGGTTGATCAGAAAATATCTTCATCATAATACAAATGGAAGATAATGCCAGTGTCTCTTGCTTTCCAATATCAGTAACATGGTGTATGAGCTGAACTCTCTCTCATATATTTTTGTTCGGGATTCAAACCGACTATCAGGATCTGAATTCATGAAACATAGTACATTAGGTGCGTATATAGCTTTAGGAGCTCTCCAGATGTTGAAGCTGGTGTGTCGTGGCACTACAGAAAGGGATATAAAGAATCTATCTTTAGTATGATAGTTATATTCCTAAGATTTCAGACCCGAAATATATTAATTTTATATTACATCATGCCTTTATGTAACTGGTTGTATACTACCTCCTGTATTCAAAATGAATTAAAATACCATACAGGGTATACACTGTATAAAACGGAAAAATTTCTCCTGCCCCAAGGTCTGGAGGTTGTGAAAGTCAATCTTATCAACAAGGGCATGACTTTCAACTAATATAATGGGGTTATCTGCATATTTCCAATTCTTAGTGTTTCAGCCTCCAGTTTTGATTCCTGCTGTCATGTCTTCTAATATAACCAATGTGCAAGTTAAACTGATGTGAGGATAATAAGGATCCTTGTCTCACTCACATCTATAATCTGAGCACTCTGTTTCTCCAAAATCAATTCTTGTATTAGCTTTCTGTACTCTGTAAAAGTTTCTGGGAATAATCCAGTATCTTGCTATCCTCACTAGCCTTAATATTCTATTTTCTGCCATGACTTACACACTTAAAGGCCTGGCGTTAGGCAATAAAGCTATCATAAAGCTCTTTCTTAAATTCCCCACTCTCTTTAATGTCCATATTTGATCCACTATTTTTTTTTTCTGAGGCTTGCCTGCTCAATAATATTGTTCTCTTCATTTATGGATCTGTTATTTTTCAGGTGAAACTTATGTGTAGCATGGTTTCATGATTTGCATTGTTTTGCCTCATCATTTCCCAATATGGACACATGCAATACATGACTCTTATCTGCTATTTCAGTTTTGTTCTATAATATATTGTTGATAAAGTGCTGTAAGCATTTTTCCCTCTGTAGTTTTATAAAGTTTAAATACTAAATAAGTCCATTCCCTCTCACGCTTCACATTTCTGTGGAGATGGTTTCTTGAATATATTCTGCCTCTTTGAACATTTCTGCCATTTAAAATAAATCATAACTTTAAAAGGGTGTCTGTGAGAGATGGAGCTCATGGAGGGGACTACAGCGAAGAGACAGTTTCCTAGGAAGGAGGAAGCACATTCCAGAAAGGGAGGAAGGAGCAAGAGTAGGTCCTGCTGACAGTGGATAGGAGACAGGGGAAGAGAATAAGGATACCCATTCCCTAGAATCTCCCAAGGTATTTCTGTGATCCTGAGTGTAGTAAGAGTTTAGACTGTGTGTTATGTATAAGCAAATAAAGAACTGAACTTTGGCTGAATTGCCTTACATTGTGCTTAGCCTGACCATTTTCATCTAAACTTTCCACCATCTTACAATGTCACCTCTCTACTAGATCCCCTACATGATTATTATTATGATTCATTGTACAGTCAACCAGATATTTAGACTAGATTTGGGGTTTTTATCCTCTTATAAAGGATCTGGAATGGAAGAATGGTGTTCCCTTTTTTTAGGTCAAGTTTTTTTAAAAAAAATTATATATGAATATTTTGAATGCAGTGTATTGTCCAGGCACACCATTTTACAAAAGAAAAGAAAAAAAGAAATAGTAACATATATACTTATAACAATAGTAATAGTACAAAAAAATGTTTATGAAATACCATGCAACAATTGCGCAGCCACATACATTGGACAAACCAACAGGAGAATAAATGCACACATCGCAGAAAACAAGAACGCAGTCAGAAAAGAAAAAAAAAATACTTCCTCTCTTTTCTAGCACCTTAAAGCCACAGGACATGAAATTAATTTTGAGGGAACCAAATTAATCTCCAATACTGAACACTTCAAGAAGAGAATAATCAGGGAAGCCATCAAAATAGAGAAACACCCCCATAACATGAATAAACGGGATGATACCTCCTGCCTACCAGACATCTGGAAACTAGCCCTTATCAACAAATGAGTCCCAGCCACAAAAACCAACACCAGACCCAAAACAACACATGATGCCACCACCAATCTTCCTCACCAGACTCAAACCCAAACCCATCCCATAGACGAAAGGCAACCACTGTCCAGAAACCAGACTACAACTGCATCACCACCTGCCATACACCCCGACCCCCAAACTAAGCAAACTGACACATGCCATGAACATATAGCCAGACCTCAAACTTGGAGCCAAACCAAAACCCAGAATGTTACATCACAGCCATCTGCTCAGGATATCACATCACAGAACTCAGGAGGTTACACCACAAAACTTCAGGATGTTGCAACACAGCCAACAACCCAGGAGATTACAACACAAGACCCAGGATGTCACAACAATAGAACTCAGAAGGTCATCACACAGCCCATTATCCAGGTCATTACAACACAGGAGGCTGATAGACACACAGCCAGTACCTCAGCCGCACAGGTTATTATGAAAAAGCCAACCAATCTGCAAACATCAACTCCATCAACCAATCAAGAAATAACAACACAGCCAACCAGCCCACTTACAACAGAGCCAGCACACCACACCTCCCCATCAGTATTTAGTATTTAGACGGTATTTAGTATTTAGATGGTGGCTCTGATCACACTTTGCTCGGACAAGCACGAAGCCTAAAGCACCAGCCTGAATATGGTGAGTGGGACCTCATTGAAACGTCGCCAAGTTACTCTCAATCTTGAGACTTCCGGTGGCAAGGCAAGGATGAACAGAGGTGCAGAAGCCCATCTGTGGTTTCAGTTAATCTCTTTTTGTGGTTGGCGCGATCCTTTGAGGGTGCACGAGTCCCGGAGAGATTCGTGCCGGCGTGGGGGAGACTTGGGTTGCAGTGTGGGGAAGGCAACCCCCCTGCAGCGAAGAGGAGCCCTCAGGAGCCCTCCAGAGCCCAACGAGGAAGAAGCCCCCTATCAATGGCGGCTCCGAAGTCCGGACTGCCACCGATGTAAAGAAGCGAGTGAGTGACAGCTTGTGAGATCATTGGGGAAGAGTGTGACAGAGAAAATTAGCAGTGGAGAGGAGGATTGGAATGCCATAGACTTTTATAAGGCTGTTACAAGTGTCTGTCTGGAGCCCTAAAAGAAAGCGGCCAAAAAGCGGATGCGAGGCAAGTGAAAGTGAAAGGGCTTGGCAGACAGAAGAGAGAGAGAGGACAATAACAAGTAAAAAGGGAAGTTTACGAGGTTGGGAGACTAGCGTCTGGAAGGTGCCTGGAAGTTGTGGAGGATTTGGACTATCTCATTTGATTTTTATTCTGATAGACTTTATTGAAGCGGAGACGGGAAGAAGATTGAAGCTGACGGAACAGAGACAGTGTGGCGCTACAGGCGATACTTAGAAACCCTGAAGTTATCGTAACAATATAACTGATATAAACCACTTAACAGCCCTTAGGGAGCATACTGATCTAATTGAGGAGGTGGTTCCATCTGAAGAAAATCAGGAAAATTGAACTTAGGAATGCTAAGACAAAAAGTAAAAGTGGAAGCTTCCGAATGTGTGGAGATACTGTGTAATTGCAGTCACTACTCAGCATTTTTTACCTCCACACTTCCAGTGCATTTGGAGTGAAAGCTCTTAAACTTAGAGACGGAAAGCTAAAAACTTACTTCAAAATTCCTTTCCCCCCTTTTTTACTCCCCTTTTTCTGTATACATTTGCTCAATTTTTTCTTCTTTTTCCCTCACCATCTGGTGCTATGATGAACTATCTCTCCTTCTTTATTCTCTCTTTATAATGATTAAAATATGCATACTGAGGAAAGGAACATTGATTGTTGTATCTGATTGTTAAATAATTGAATTAATTGATTTAATTGATTTATTAATAATAGTGATAGTTATACTTTGATTAGATATATAGGGAAAATAGTAAGAACATTAAGTATTATTTAATTAATAAGTATAGGGTTTTATGTATTAATATTATAATTTATTGTGTGACCACAATTAATCTACTTGGGGACTAATGTAATACTGTTTGTGTTTAAGAATATTTAAAATAAGATTAGATAAATACACATATTTATTTATAATATTTAAATGTAGTTGATTTGGATTTAGATATATATATATATATATATATATATATATATATATATATATATATATATATATATATATATATATATATATATATATATATATATATATATATATGTTTTCTGAGGTTCTCTGGTATTTGTATGTGGATCTTTGGTTATTCGGGTTTTCTCCCGCGTAAGATTCAAAGTATCTAGGCAACGTTTGGCGAGGTCCCACTCGCCATCTTCAGGCTGGTGCTTTCGGCTTAGTGCCAGTGCAAGCAGTGTGTGACCGGAGCTGCCATCTCTCTATATATACAAGTGGTGGGGGATGGTGTGCTGGGCTGGTTGGCTGTGCTGCAGCCTCTTGATTGGTTGATGGAGTTGATGTTGGTATAATGGGCTGTGTAATGGCCTTTTGTTGTAGAGATATCCTGGATCTTGTGCTGTCATCTCCTGGGTCGTTAGCCTCTTGTGTTTTAACGCCTTGGGTAATGGGTTGTGTGATGGGCTTGTGAGTTCTTTTGTTGTGGTATCCTGGGTCTTGCGTTGTAATCTCCTGGGTCGTTTGTGTTTTGATCTCTTTTCGATTAGCCTCCTGTGTAGTAACAGCTTGGGTAATGGGTTGTGTGATGACCTTGTGAGATTTATTGCTGTGGTATCCTTGGTCTTGTGCTGTGATATCCTGGGTCATTTGCTGTGTTGTGACTTCTTGAGTTCTTGAGGTGTAATTTCTTGAGTTTTCTGATGTGATGTCCTGAGCGGGTGGCTGTGATGTAGCATTTTGGGTTTTAATATGGCTTTGAGTTTGGGGTCTGGGTCTGTGTTCGTTTGGCTTCTAGTTCGTGGTCGTGCCACATCTTCATGGTGGGGGTCAGTTAAGCTTCATGTATGGTTCAGAGGAGTTTGAAGTGGGTAGTGATGCAGCTGCAGTGCGGCTTCTGGTCTGTGGTCGTGTCTCATCTTCTGTGTGGGTGTGAGTCTGATTTTTACGTGGAAGTGTGGTGGTGGCATCTTGTGTGGCCCTCATGGGTGTGGGTCTGGTGTCATTTATCATGTTGGGTACTCGTCTGTTCATGAGGGCGGGTTTCCAAATGGTTGGTAAGCGGGAGGTGTCATCTCTTTTATTCATGCTGTGTGGGCGTTTTTCTATCTCTATGGCTTCTCTGATTATTCTGCTGCTGTGGTGTTCAGTTTTGGCGATAGTTCTGGTATTTTTAAGGTCAATCTCATGTCCTGTGGCTTTGAGGTGTTGGACCAGGGAAGAGGTTGGTTCTTCTTTTTGATTGAGTTCTTATGTTCTTCAACGCGTGCACTTATTCTTCTGTTAGTTTGTCCAATGTATGTGGTGAGGCAGGCAGTGCAGGGGATTTCATATACTCCTTGGTTTTCTAACTCGATTTTGTCTTTAGGGTTTCTTAGGATGGTGGATATTTTTCTGTTTGTGCAGAATGCTGTTTTAATGTTGTGTTTTTGGAGGATCTTGCTGATTTTGTCTGTAGTGCCTTTTTATATGGGAGGAGGGCTTTGCCGTTCTCTTGTTCTTGACAGCCATCCAAAACAAATACAACCCCCAAGCACATCCTAGATCTGACCAACCACTGTCTATCCAATACATACTTCACCTACAATGGACAAAAATACAAACAAATAGAAGGAGCACCCATGGGATCACCCCTCTCACCTGTCATCGCAAACCTCTACATGGAACACTTTGAAACACAAGCTCTAGAAAAATATGATCACAAACCCAAACTCTGGCTCAGATACGTAGATGACACCTTCATAATCTGGCCACACGGGAAAGAAAAAACTGAACAACTTCCTCACACACCTCAACAGCCTACACCCCAAAATACAATTCACCATGGAAACAGAAGCTAACAATCAACTTCCCTTCCTAGATGTCTTGGTATACAAAAACCCAATGGCTCCCTAGGACACACCATCTACCAAAAGAAAACACATACAAACCGCTATCTACACGCACTCTCACACCACCACCCAGCACAGATCAATTCCGTAGCTGAGACACTCATCTCCAGAACAAAATGCTTAGCTGATGAACAACACCTAAAAACCGAAATAAACACTCTCACCAACGTACTAACAGCCAATGGATTTCAAAGAAAGAAGATCACCCACCTAATCCAAAAAGAAACCCCAACCAAAATCCAAGACAGAGAACAAGAGAACGGCAAAGCCCTCCTCCCATATATAAAAGGCACTACAGACAAAATCAGCAAGATCCTCCAAAAACACAACATTAAAACAGCATTCTGCACAAACAGAAAAATATCCACCATCCTAAGAAACCCTAAAGACAAAATCGAGTTAGAAAACCAAGGAGTATATGAAATCCCCTGCACTGCCTGCCTCACCACATACATTGGACAAACTAACAGAAGAATAAGTGCACGCGTTGAAGAACATAAGAACTCAATCAAAAAGAAGAACCAACCTCTTCCCTGGTCCAACACCTCAAAGCCACAGGACATGAGATTGACCTTAAAAATACCAGAACTATCGCCAAAACTGAACACCACAGCAGCAGAATAATCAGAGAAGCCATAGAGATAGAAAAACGCCACACAGCATGAATAAAAGAGATGACACCTCCCGCTTACCAGCCATTTGGAAACCCGCCTCATGAACAGACGAGTACCCAACATGATAAATGACACCAGACCCACACCCATGAGGGCCACACAAGATGCCACCACCACACTTCCACGTAAAAATCAGACTCACACCCACACAGAAGATGAGACACGACCACAGACCAGAAGCCGCACTGCAGCTGCATCACTACCCACTTCAAACTCCTCTGAACCATACATGAAGCGAACTGACCCCCACCATGAAGATGTGGCACGACCACGAACTCGAAGCCAAACGAACACAGACCCAGACCCCAAACTCAAAGCCATATTAAAAACCCAAATGCTACATCACAGCCACCCGCTCAGGACATCACATCAGAAAACTCAAGAAATTACACCTCAAGAACTCAAGAAGTCACAACACAGCAAATGACCCAGGATATCACAGCACAAGACCAAGGATACCACAGCAATAAATCTCACAAGGTCATCACACAACCCATTACCCAAGCTGTTACTACACAGGAGGCTAATCGAAAAGAGATCAAAACACAAACGACCCAGGAGATTACAACGCAAGACCCAGGATACCACAACAAAAGAACTCACAAGCCCATCACACAACCCATTACCCAAGCCGTTAAAACACAAGAGGCTAACGACCCAGGAGATGACAGCACAAGATCCAGGATATCTCTACAACAAAAGGCCATTACACAGCCCATTATACCAACATCAACTCCATCAACCAATCAAGAGGCTGCAGCACAGCCAACCAGCCCAGCACACCATCCCCCTCCACTTGTATATAAAGAGAGATGGCAGCTCCGGTCACACACTGCTTGCACTGGCACTAAGCCGAAAGCACCAGCCTGAAGATGGCGAGTGGGACCTCGCCAAACGTTGCCTAGATACTTTGAATCTTACGCGGAGAGAACCCGAATAACCAAAGATCCATATATATATATATATATATATATATATATATATATATATATATATATATATATATATATATATATATATATATATATCATGAAGTTATGTATAGAGGCTGAGCATAGACCTTACAAAATTATATATGTGATTTAGAATTTGGATTTAAAATAATACAGTGGTAATATTTTTATATATAAGCACTTATACTCCAGTAACCAGTTAAGAGCACAGCTATCCAGCAGATAGATAGATTAAGTAAATAGATACCGGTCAATCCTAATATAGAGATTCTATCACTGAATGTTAATTTGGGATAATATAATTAATATAGTACAACAACAGAAACAAATCTTAAAAGAAATGACTTCCACAACTACTACAGCTCTGAAAACTGGAAGAAAGGTCACCCCGACATTAACAACTACATTGGCAACAGCTTCGCTCATGGCACAAAAAACCATAGAAGAAACATTACCAGTGGAGAAACAAGCTAACATCTGCAATCAATTTTGCTGACTTTACAGGAATCGATGATGAAGCTGCAAGAAACAATGATGAAAAACCATAATGAGACGAGAGCAGATATCAATTAACTAAAAGAGGAGATGGTGAAATTAAAAGCAGAAATGAAAGTGGATATCTCCAAAGTAGAGGACAAAGTTGGATTATTACAGCAGGCCTTGGAGAAAAATGAAGCAACAATAAAAGAGGTAGAGGAAAGGA
This sequence comes from Notechis scutatus, assembly GCF_049901735.1. Lineage (NCBI taxonomy): Eukaryota > Metazoa > Chordata > Lepidosauria > Squamata > Elapidae > Notechis > Notechis scutatus. Next base: position 94,884,627 of record NC_142010.1, on the reverse strand, counting down.
CTGAACGAACTGAAAGGAAATTAGAAAAGGTAGATGAAGAATTAAAGAATGTGAATAAAGAAATGGAGGACTCACTGGTCTACCTTGAGATGGACAAGGCAGCTACATACTTGAGATTTCAAAATGTAGTGGAATCCAAAGAAGAAGACCTGGAAAATCTAATGGCGGGAATACTGGCTGGACTATTGGAAAAGGATAAAGATGACATCTTAAGGGAGTTTGATGAAGTTTACAGGATTAGCAGTAATTATGCAAGACGCCACAAATTCCCAAGAGAAGTCCATATACGATTTGTAAGAAGGAGTGTCCGGGATATCATATATAGGATGTCAAGAGATAAAACAATCATGTATAAAGGTAAAGAAGTCTTGATTCTCAAACAAATACCAAGAAGAGTAAGAGAACAAAGATGAGACTACAAGTTCTTAGCAGCTTACCTAAATCAGAAAAGAATCGTATTTAAATGGCTAATCCCAGAGGGGATGTTAGTTTTTTGGAACGAAAGGAAAATTAAAATAGACTCCATGGAAAAGGCCCAGGAGTTTTATGAGTGATTGGTAGGTCCGGAAGACCAGAGCAGTAAGGAGGAACTGGAAACAAACTCCCAGGAAGATCAAGGCTATCATAAGAACAGAGATGGAACTTTAGGAAATCAAGGAAATACTCATCTACATCAGGAGAGAGAAGAAAGTAGGACACATCTTCAGGCACAAGGAGAGACCAGAGGCATTACAAGACAAAGAGCGAAACAGAATTACTTAAATGGAAGAAGAAAAGAAACTACTATCAATTAATATAAATGGTTTAAACTCGACGATAAAAAGGAAAAGGATAATAGCTAAACTAATCAAACAAAATGCTGATATAATATGCCTACAAGAAACTCATATAAAGAAAACAGATGAAAAATACCTAGAGTGTCCGAAATTAGGGAAGCTATTTACCGCACCAGCAGACATGGGAAAAAGAAAGGGATTGCAGTATATGTTAAAGAGGATTTGAAAGCAGATTTAATATGGTCGGATTCTGAGGGAAGAACTCTGGTTTTGCAGATCTGGATTAATGCCATCTCAATTCTCTTAGTGGTAATCTACGCCCCGAATGGAGGTCAAAAAGAGTTTTTTAAGCATCTTTATGGAAAAATAGTAGGATTGGAAAAAAGAAATATTTGTATCATAGGAGACTTTAATTCTATTGCTGATTATCAAAAAGACCACAGTAATGGGGGGAAGAACAAAGGGGGGGGAGAGAGCTTCCCAAGATAAGTATGGAAATGATGAAGGAGTTAAATTTGATTGATATATGGAGAAGATTACATCCCGAGAAAAAACAATTTACATTCTATTCAAATCCTCATCAAATATGGACACGAATTGATATGGCATGGATGAATGGGGAAATAGCAAATGAGATAAAAGGGATTGAAATTTTACCTAAAGAATGGGCAGATCACAATCCAATTCAGATAATATGGAAGGGTAGGGAAAAACCCAAGAAAAGCTGGACGTTAAATACTCAGTTAATAAGAGAGAAAAAATACACCAACAAACTCAAAGAGGAATTAAATTATTTCTTAAAGGAAAATGATAATGGAGCAAATACAAAACAAAACATTTGGGATACAATGAAGGCAGTAATAAGAGGTATAACAATCTCTTATAACGCCAAGAGGAATAAGGAAAAATACACCCAGCAAAACAAATTACAACAAAAAAATAAGGAATTAGAAACTCAATTACAGAGTACCCCAAAGGATTCAAAATTGCAAAATCAGATAATAATAACTAAACATAAATTGAATTTAATTGAACAAGAGAGAATGATTATAAATTTGAATACAACTAGACAAACTTATTTTGAGCATGCTAATAAGCCAGGGAGATGGCTATCATATAGACTAAAAAAAGGAAAGGAAAGAAATTGATATACCAGCTAATAGAGGGGAAGGGGGATATACAACAGGAGATAAAACAGAAAAAAGAAATTGCCCATAAGTATTTTGAAGAGTTATATAAAAAGGAAGAAGTTAACGAAGATAGAATAAGAAACTATTTAGATGAAGTGAAGGATAAAGAAATTGGGGGGGGAATGGAAGAATTATTAAACAAGACATTACTTGGTTTGAATTGAAATCAGCAATAGAGAACCAGAAAAACAATAAATCCCTGGGACCAGATGGGATTCCAGGGGAGCTGTACAAGGCAATAGCAGAACAAATTGGACCTCTTATGGTGGAAGTTTTTAATGACGTCTTATTGGCAGCCAGGATGCCGGACTCATGGAGGGGGGCATTGATTTTGCTGATCCCGAAGGAGGATTCGGATCCCCGATATATATATATATATAATTATAGGCTGATTTCACTGTTAAATACTGATTACAAAATATTCACTTCTATTATAGCAAGTAGACTAAAAAGAATGTTAAATGAGCATATATATGAATATCAAAATGGATTTCTCCCGACCAGACAAATCAGGAACAACTTAAGAATAGTACTAGATGTCTTAGAATTTTACTGAAGCCCACCCGAAAAACAAATTGCACTTATGTTTTTAGATGCAGAGAAGGCCTTCGATAATTTAAATTGGCAATTTTTAATCCAAAAAAATTATAATATGAATTTAGGCACCAAATTTGAAAATATTATAACAACCATTTACGATACACAACAGGCTAATATTATAATAAACGGGCAATATACCCGCCCAATAAAAATAGAAAAAGGAGTCAGATAGGGCTGCCCACTCTCACCCCTGCTCTTCATATTATCATTAGAAACATTACTAATGCAAATTAGATAGAACCCAGACATAAAAGGATTAAAGGTTAAGAAAGAAGAATATAAGTTGCAAGCGTTTGTGGATGATATGATTTTTTTTCATTGAGGAACCAATAGAAAGAGGACAAAAATTGATGAATGAATTAGAACAATTTGGAGCAGTAGCATGACTTAAAATTAATAGGAAGAAAACAAAATTAATGACTAAAAATTTAACAGAAAAACAGAAAATAGAATTAGAAGAAGATATGGGAATACAAGTGATAAAGAAAGTTAAATACTTAGGAATATGGTTGACAGCACACTGTAAGACACTTAAGGAAAATAATTATGATAAATTGATGCAACAGGATTTAGAAACATGGGGTAAGCTGCAACTTTCATTATTAGGCAGGATTGCTGCTATTAAAATGAATATTCTTCCAAAGTTCCTATATGTATTTCAGACGATCCCAATCAAAGTACACAATTTTTTTTTTGAAGAACTTAATAAAATAACTGTAAAATTTATCTGGCAAGGGAAAAAACTTAGAATAAATTTAAAGGCAATGCAGGATATGAAGAGCAGGGGAGGGCTGGCACTTCCAAATTGGGAGTTGTATTATAGTGCAGCCACTTTAGTATGGTTGAAGGAATGGGTGAATTTAACCAATAAGAGAATATTATTCTTAGAAGGCCATGACTTGCAGAGGGGGTGGCATGCTTTTTTATGGGATGTAGGGAAAACTAGCCAGAAATATTTCCACAGACACCTAATCAGAGACTCATTATTAACTAATTGGAAGAAAATATGGAAAAAACACTATTTAAAAATACCAATTTGGATTTCAACAATGGAGGTGATGATTCACCCAAATAATCTGGATATCACTAAAATGATTAAATATAAGGACCTATTGGATACACAAGGAAATTTGAAATTGCGGCAAGAACTTCAAGAGCGGGGACTAAAAATTGATCAGTGGGCATATCTTCACATTCAAAGTAGATATAAACAGGACAAGAAAGAATTCAGAATTAACAATAAACTCCAGCAATTAGATAAAATTTTATTAGGATCAGGCAAAAAAAAATATAACAAAATTTTATAATTATTTATTAGAAGTAGAATTAGAAGAAGAAATTGTAAAAGGGAACATGATAGCCTGGAGTTGGAATATAGGATGTAGCATCACCATAACAGAATGGGAAAAGGTCTGGGGTAGAAATAAATAAAATTATAAAATCGGTAGCATACAAAGAAAATGCCTATAAAATGTTTTATAGATGGCACCTTCCTCCTTCAAGATTAGCGAAGATGCACCCCAATATGAGTCTGAATTGCTGGAAATGCAAAAAAAAAAAAAGAGGGAACTTTTTTCCATATGTGGTGGTCCTGTACGGAAGCTCAAAAATATTGGCAGAAAATTAGAAATTGGCTGGAAGAAATGACAAGAGAACAGATCGAATTCAAACCAGAGTCCTTTCTGTTAGGGATCTTTGATAAACAAATATCAAAAAAAGTGAAATATATAATAATACACATTTTGACAGCGGCCAGATTGGCTTTTGCACAATGTTGGAAGCAGCCTCATGTTCCATCAGAGGAGATGATCATTCAAAAAATTTAAAGTTGTGCAGAAATGGACAAATTAACTTTGGCATTAAAAAACAAAGACACTTCAATATACTACAACAGCTGGAACTGCTGGTACAAATGGATAGACCAAAGATAGACTTTACACTAAAAGGCAAAAGAGGATAGGATAAATCCATAGTAGTGATACACAGATATATGTAAGGATTAGGTGTGTGTATATGGCATAAAATAAGGATAAAAAAGAGGTCTTACAAACTGTTGAAGATGAGAATGTTTTTGTTTTCTTTTTTTTTCTTTCTATTTTCTTCTCCCTTTCTTCTTTTTCTCTCTTTCATTTATGTATGTGTTGTTGGTTTGTTTTAATTTTAAAATCAATAAAATTTATTTTTTTTAAAAAAAGATACTCTCAATCTTACACGAGAAAAGACCCAAACACATAGAACACTGCTCCAAAATATAAAGGGAACACTTAAACAACACAATGTAACTCCAAGTCAATCACACTTCTGTGAAATCAAACTGTCCACTTAGGTAGCAACACTGATTGGCAATCAATTTCACATGCTGCTTTGCAAATGAAATAGACAACAGGTGGAAAGCAGAGGCAATTAGTAAGACATCCCCAATAAAGGAGTGGTTCTGCAGGTGGTGATCACAGACCACTTCTCAGTTCCTATGCTTTCTGGCTGATGGTTTGGTCACTCTTGAATGCTGGCGGTGCTTTCACTCTAGTGGTTGCATGAGATGGAGTCTACAACCCACACAAGTGGCTCAGGTAGTGTAGCTCATCCAGGATGGCACATCAATGCGAGCTGTGGCAAGAAGGTTTGCTGTATCTGTCAGAGTAGTGTCCAGAGCATGGAGGCGCTACCAGGAGATAGGCCAGTACATCAGGAGACGAGGAGGCCGTAGGAGGGCAACAACCCAGCATCAAGACTGCTACCTCCGCCTTTGTGCAAGGAGGGACAGGAGGAGCACTGCCAGAGCCCTGCAAAATGACCTCCAGCGGGCCACAAATGTGCATGTGGCTGCTCAAATGGTCAGAAACAGACTCCATGAGGGTGGTATGAGGTCCCAACGTCCACAGGTGGGGGTTGTGCTTACAGCCCAACACCATGCAGGACGTTTGGCATTTGCCAGAGAACACCAATATTAGCAAATTCGCCACTGGTGCCCTGTGCTATTCACAGATGAAAGCAGGTTCACACTGAGCACATGTGACAGACGTGACAGGGTCTGGAGATGCCATGGAGAATGTTCTGCTGCCTGCAACATCCTCCAGCATGACCGGTTTGGCAGTGGGTCAGTAATGGTGTGGGGTGGCATTTCTTTAGGGGGCCGCACAGCCCTCCATGTGCTCGCCAGAGGTAGCCTGACTGCCATTAGGTAACGAGATGAGATCCTCAGACCCCTTGTGAGACCATATGCTGGTGCGGTTGGCCCTGGGTTCCTCCTAATGAAAGACAATGCTAAACCTCATGTGGCTGGAGTGTGTCAGACATTCCTGCAAGACGAAGGCATTGATGCTATGGACTGGCCCACCTGTTCCCCAAACTTGAATCCAATTGAGCACATCTGGGACATCATGTCTTGCTCCATCCACCAACGCCACGTTGCACCACAGACTGTCCAGGAGTTGGGGGATGCTTTAGTCCAGGTGTGGGAGGAGATCCCTCAGGAGACCATCCGCCACCTCATCAGGAGCATCCCCAGGCATTGTAGGGAGGTCATACAGGCACGTGGAGGCCACACACACTACTGAGTTTGACTTGTTTTAAGGACATTACATCAAAGTTGGATCAGCCTGTAGTATTTTTTTTCCACTTTAATTTTGAGTGTAACTCCAAATCCAGACCTCCATGGGTTGCTAAATTTGATTTCCATTGATAATTTTTGTGTGATTTTGTTGTCAGCACATTCAACTATGTAATGAACAATGATTTAATAAGAATATTTCATTCATTCAGGTCTAGGATGTCTTATTTTTGTGTTCCCTTTATTTTTTTGAGCTGTGTGTGTGTGTGTGTGTGTGTGTATAATATCTACTTTTCTCATACTAACCCAATGCATTTTTAATGTAGTTTCTATTTTATTATGACAACCAATTGAAGGAGTTCTAGTACTTCCTTGGACATGAAAGCTACCTGGGTGACTTTAAGAATGTCATTCTCTTTCAGCCCACCTTACAGGGTTATTATTGTGGGAAATAGGCAGAAAAGCATTAGGTATTTTCACCGTCTTGAATTAACTAAGTATATATACAAAGAAGAGGGGCAAAAATATTATAATATTTAACTTTTTATTTCACTTCATAAATATTTATAATATGTGGTTGAAGACAAATCATATAAATTTATTTCCTTTCCAATCATTCAGAGTTGCCACAGATCTAGTGAATTAGGCCATAAACAGATTGATCAGCTTTCAAATAGAATAATTCCACATGTTTTGTTTTTCTGAATTATAAATAGCTCACTTTCTTTTGGTTCCAATTTCATAATATTGGATGAAAATATTCCATATTATTAATATAAACTAGAAGTTTGGACAAATGTTATTTATTTTTATTTATTAAAGCTTTTCTGTTATGTTTTATCATTCAGATCCAAAAAAAGCATACAGATAATTTAAAAAAGTAAGCTTTCGCTTATTATCAGTAATTTAAGAACAATTTAAAAACATTCCACTAAGCCCTAAAAAGCATTTTTACTTTTTAGATAATATGAGACAATAAAAAGATATGCAACAAAGACAAAGCAACTGTAGTAAGTGGTGGTGGGGGGGGGACATGATGAACAGGTAAGCCTTAAGGTAGTTCTGGAAGCTGAACAGGCTTAGTGCTAACTATGATTAAATAATTGTGTGACAACTTTTGGAGAAGCTGTGAGAGTGTCATCCAAGTCTCTGGAAGTTCACATGTAACTCTGGGCCTATGAACAGTTTCTGCTTTTCTGCTTCTTTTATTACTGCAGCTCAACGGGTTTTTTTTCCTGGCAAATGATCAGAAACTTGGGATTCTCTTCATATCTTTTCTTCAACACTGGTTTTATTGGATACCTGAAAAGAAAAAAGAGCATTCACCTACCTCTATTATGTTCAAGTCCAATATTTCGGAAATCCTTCTTCCGCTCCAAGCTCAGCTAATCACCATTGTTAACAAGGACACTGAAGAAATAGTTTTATAACTTCTGCCTTCCCCGTAAAAGCTATTTAAACAGCTTATAGCTGCTTAAAGACATCTTGGGTTACACTTTGATTTTCATCCATATAAAAGCTGGTGCTTGGAATTGATATTGGTATAATTAGAAATAAGTTGATTCCACCAGCAAATGGCTAGATTTTTATGAGTCTGCACTGAATAGGATGGAGACAAAAACAGGACGAGATCCATTTATAAAATTGAGATGAGATTGACCTTGTTGAAGTGCCCTTGCTCAGAGTTTTTCTACAGGATAAATAGCAAGCATTTGGCCATGCTCACCTGTCAGAAAGAATGCATAGACATCACAGATATCTCCCCCAGGGGCACTTATTCTGAGATGCTAATGCAGAATGAGCAGAAAGAGGATAGGGAGGCTGGAGAGATGGGATGGTTTTTGAGCATTATGATAAATATACTGATAGGGTAAGCAAAGCTTTGGAGTACACAAGCTGCTGCCTTTTTCTTTTTTTTAAGCAAGAGATTTGTCAACATAATTGTGCTAATCTGTAATCTCCATTATTGAGCAATTAGCCTTGCTGTTTGGATTGCTTTGCCCGCACATTTATGCATAAGACTGTGTGCTAGCGTATGCATGCCCTCAACATATTGGGCTGTTTCAGTCATGTGTAATTTCTATTTCTTGCTTTTGTCTGGAGGCCTCTCGCATTACATTTAGATTGTATCCTTTATCATCCCAAATTGACATTTATGCTTTTACTTCTATTGTTTGCCTAGCTCCTCTCTGGTGTGGATCAACAATTTGTTTGAATCTGTGTCACTTCTCTTATCTTCCCCAACACAGAGATGCACTCATTTTGCACTACCATCTGCCTCCAGAGGTTATGTTAGCAACAGTGGAGAATTTCCCCCCACATTCCTCCCCCTTATCCCCACACCCCAATCGAAAATGCTCGTGAATGTTAATTGCTTATCCAGTTGGTTTATAAGACTGCAGAGATGACTGAGCACACAAAAACAGTTTTGACAGAAGTAATGGAATGCTACTGCCTGCAAATAAATAAATCTGATTTCCATAAAAGAAAATTGTGGCTATGGAGAGGAAGTCATAGAATGCAGAAAAATATAATTTAAAGATGAGCTATTCACTGTTCTTGGAAAGCACAGGCTTGGCTTAGATGAATATAGTCGAGTTCTTCCCCTAGCAATAAAGAACTCTTTTTATTAGCTCTGATATTTAGTTGAAAGAGTGTTGTTTGTTTTTCTTCTTCTTTCATAAATGCCTTTTTTTAAAGTAAATGGAAGATAAATATAGACTAAATACAAGAGACTTATATTTGGGAAAGAAAACTGGTGCAATTTCTGAAGTTAATCTCTCTATGTGTGCTATCTGTTTAGTGTTTTTTTCTTCCTCTAGTAGTAGCTTGCTTTATTTTCTGTTTTCATAGTCAGATGTACTCACTGTGGTTAAACTCTTCTGTTTTAAAACCAATGACTCAGGAAATAAATAACCAATCATATCTCCTACTGGAAGATTACACATTTTCTCATATACTTGAGAGTCATCTTCTGGAAACAGTGTTTTTTCCTGCCTTGATAAGGGAAGGGTTTCTTCCAATCCTCCTCCCCAATCTGGAACATTATTGATATATTTTGTCTTACTAGTGAATTTAATGGCAGAAGTTTGTAAGTGTTTAGAGGAGTTTATTCCTTGAAAATGCATAACATGTTGAACAATGAAAACAAGAAGTTGCTATTCCAAACCACAGGAAAAAAGTTGAATTCATCTTCAAAACTCTTCAGATTTTAGAAACATTAAATATAAAATAAAATGGATAATTTCACTGTTCATTTTTCAACTTGATAGAAGCTGTCTAGTGGGATTTCTTAGAGTATTACCAAATCTGAGCTTCAGTCCACTCAATCCATTCAACCCTTCTGAATTCAGAATGGGTGTTGAACTAGGATCAGATGGATTCAGGTTCAAAACTCTCTGAGTGACCTTAGAAGAGTCTTTCTCTCTCTCAGCTCATCTTATTTCTTAGAATTGCTGCTACAGGGATATCATGGAAATCCCCATATAAGCCACCTTGACCTCTTGTGTGAAAGTCAGAATCTTTAAAATTGCTGTATTTCTTTCCATGTTCCTGATATGACAGGAAATAAGGAATTCCTTTGTGGCCAACGCTTCTAGTTTCCAATTACGATATTGTGTTAATGGTAAGAAGGACTTTGGAATAATATATTGTGGGACTATCCCGCTGCTCTTCATTGTGCTGTATAGGAACAGTAATGTTAAGGTATTATGGTGAACACATGATAGGAACATCAGGTGATGGCTTGAAAAATACTGCAAGTTCAACACTTCCTGTCTCTGGCTCTGCTTGTTTTACATCATATTACATAGAAAAGCTAAGCTGAAAAAATCACCCAAAGTGAAGAAAGCCTGCATAACACTCAGCTACAGGAAGTCCTCAACTTACAACCACAATGGAGCCCAAAATTTCTGTTGCTAAGCAAGATAGTGAAGTGAGTTGTACTCCATTTTATGATCTCTTTTGTCACAATTGTTAAGTGAATCACTATGGTTGTTAAGGGAATCATGCAGATGTTAAAATGAAGCTGTCTTCCCCCATTGACTTTGCACATATGACCCCCCCAGAACAGTGCAACTGTAATAAATGCATCCCAATCGTCATGTGCCTGAAATGTGATCACGTGACATGCAATGGTCATAATTGTGAAAAATGGTCATAAGTCACTTTTTTCAGTGTTGTGGAATCTTTGCTAAATGAATGGTTGTAAGTCAAGACCATCTGCTCTGGTTTTTTTTTAGGAGGAATTCAATACTGTTCCAAACTAGACCGAAGAACCTTTTATTCAAAGTGCTTTCACTTTGTCAGGATTATGTTATCAAGAGCATTGTTCACTATAGTTTGACTCAGATAGCAAAGAGAACTTGGGTATCAAAGAATTCTAATTCTCTGAATGCATTTTCCTGCTGGGTCTCCTTCCATAGAAGCCCCTGGGGCCTGTAAATAAGGATGGAATTTATTGCATTGCCAAACCTCTCATTCAAATTACATGGAATTGTTTTAGGGAGATTTCATAATCCCTATTGTCAAATGTCAACAAGGTAATTTTAATGTCAGTGCTAGGCTTGAAATGATCTCAGATTGTGTCAAGAACTTCCATTTTATTTAAAGGTGCTAACCACTCAAACAACCTGGCCGCGGTGTGATTTCTAAGAAAAATGGGGGAAGAGGGAACACACAACAGTATCATGGCATCTGGCATCACCTCATCTTGTACAGAATCATTTCCTAGATACGCCACCTCTAATATGGAAGGCAAGTGATAGGCATTAGCAGAAGGAGGGCAAGTAATAAAATGTGCATCAAATGCAAAACGGCTTTTTTTCTATCATTACCATTTGATTGGATATTTATGACATACATAGATACCATGTTTCCTCAAAAATACAACCTATTCAGAAAGTAAATCCTAGCTTGATTTTTACACATGTGCCCAATATAAGCCCTACTCCCCAAAAAATAAGCCCTAATTAAGAGCCTGCCCACTCCAGGGTGCACAGGTAAAAGTTAAGCTAGGATGGGGATGGGGGGGATGGAGCTGCCCTACTATTACCTTTCGGATAGTTGCAGCCAGGCCTTGCACATCTCAACTCATTTCTTCTGCAGCCAGCAAGGCTCTCCTGAATGTCTCTGTAGCCAATAACAGAGTTCTGGATTGATCCAGAGCTCTGTTATCAGCTACAGAGGCCATTTCTAAAGGCCTTTCCTGAAGGCCTATGTAGCCGATAACAGTAGCCTTGCTGACTGCAGAAGAAATGAGCCAAGGTGTGCAAGGCCTAGCTGCATCTATCTGAAGCTGAAGAAGTTCCTGAAGGCCTTTGACAGCAAAAAGGAGGCCGGGGGTGACACGCGCAAGTGAGGTGATTCAGTGGACTACATTCCACACCCAAAAATTAGACCTAATGCCTTTTTGGGTGGCAAAAAAATATAAAACAGGGTCTTATTTTCAAGGAAACACAATTGATGTTCAGTTATTGCTTTCATTTTCACTATTTGCATTCTTGGTACAAAGAATGAGATACAATGGTTATCATCCCTAAGTAGTTCTCACACAATGTTGGTAGGAAAGAAAGTGTCCCAAGTTTATCTACATGTTAATATTGGCATTCAGATTATTCTGGTCACTCTTCCTGGTCTACACCAAAGGGTTTAGTAGGGGTGTTGCATTGCACAGAACTCTGAACAGATTCTATTAGCCACCAAATTATGTGTGGCTGAGTGAATCTAGGATTGCCGGCATAATGCTCACATTATGCGGTTCCTTTCATTACTTCTCCTCAGTCTGCTCCCTTGGCCAGAAGGGAAATGGGGAGAGTCATGCTGTGATCATGAACCATAGATTGCTTTTACTTCTTTTCCAGTGCCTTTCCTCTCTCTCTCTCTTTCTCTCTTTCTCTCTCTCCCTCTCTCTCTCCCCCCCTCCCCCCACCTTTTTCTCTTCTGATCAGACTGAAGAAAAAAAATCAACCTAGAAAGCATTGAACGAAGCACTTATGCATTTCCCATTGTTAAAAGAGGAGAATAATAGTCATAATCTTCCGAGCAAATGCCTTAACTTCTCCCCCCCCTCCCCCCCCCAACACAACACACTCCACAAAAACTTACTGTGGTTTACTTTGTATGTCCATTCCCTCAGAATAATTTTGAAGGCAAAACTGCTGTTACATATCTTATTTAACTTTGATTATTTGCTTTGATTATTTTATTTCTTTGAAAGATGACTAACATAAATCTATCTGAAAAAGAAACTAAAAATGCAATCTATGGAAACAAATGCATTTTCATGTACATAAGACAAATGAGTCTTAGCAGTTACATATTTTTTTTTTTTTGCAATATTCCTTGTTTCAGTGTGACTCTTTTCTATTTCAGTACAGATAGTCCTCGACTTACAACACTTCATCTAATGACAGTGCAAAACTTCAACAGCACTGAAAAAAAGTGATTTATAACCAATTTTCACACTTGCGACTGTGGCAGCATCCCCATGGCTTGGCAACTGACTCTTATTTATAATAGTTGCAGTGTCCTGGGGTCATGTGATCACCTTTTGCAAACTTCTGAGAAGCAAAGTCAATAAAGAAGCCAGATTAACTTAACAACTACAGTGATTCATTTAACAACTGGGGCAAGGAAGGTCGTAAAAAGGAGGGAAATTCACATAACAAATGTCTCACTTAGGAACAAAAATTTTGGGCTCAGTTGTGGTCATAAGTCAAAGACTACTGCAGTAGCAACAAGAAACATTATAATGCCAGCCTTGGATATAGTAATGTATTATTATTATTAGCAACCATAAGTCTTTAGCAATATTAGAAGCGAGAAATATTGTATGATATGGAGGATGGTAGGATTGGAATTATATAATGGGTCACTAAGATTTCTAAATGGAAGGAACTGGTTCTAATCCAACTTTGTGACAGAAAAGGCATAGGAACTGCCAGAACTAGTGAGAAAAGATTTATGAAACTTTCCTTTGATTGCTTAAAGCTCTGTTCTGTAGAGAGATAAGACTGCTGCCCCTCAGACAGGCATATGAGTGAACAGTTCTGCATTGCCTTTCTGTCCTCTTCATGCTCTGGTTCTCAGGATAGCACTGTTATCTCTGGAGAAAATACAGCTCAAAGCATTACAGATGTCTAGTACAAGTGGAAGCCATATTGATGGTTATTGCTTTTAAAAAGAAGCAAGCTCAGATCAGTTCAGTGAGTCTGCAGGAGATAGTAAGGGTTTATTTTCCAGGAACTGTTGAAAACACTTGGTATCTACTGCTGGTTCATTTTGTTCTGATTCTAAAAGTCATTGATGTATAAATATATAATTATGTATGTAGAAAGCTAATTAAAGATTGGAAACATTTTTCTTTTCAAAAGAATTGCATGCTTGTTATAATATAGCTTCTTCTCCTTTTTTCCTTTTTTTAAATTAATGCCACCTTTCCATTTATTTAGAGGCAATATATTTATGTGCTTTATTTGAATGACACAAATTATTTTCCCATTGCACCACTGATGTAAATTACCTTATGATGCAGATGCTGTAATTGATGGAGGAAATTAGTGAGCTGAGTTTCTAGTTTGGTAACAGTTTCCAATTAAAGCACCAGACTAGAAACTAGGATACTATGAAGTGTAGACCTGCTTTGGACACAAAACCAGCTGCATGACCTTGGGTCAATCACTTTCTCTCAGCCTTAGGAAATAAGGAATGGCAACCACTTCTGAAAACCTTATCAAAAACACTGCAGAGACTTGTCTAGGCTGTTTCCAAGAAGCAACACTGAATTGAAAGGGGGGAGGAGGAGGATTTAGATTTCCAGTGAAAAGATAATTTTGAACTTATAACCATTTGTTCAGAAACTGACTGAAGTGATGACAGATCTGAATGAAGGTACATACTACCCGTGTCTCATATTACAGTTCTTGCAGTGCTCTTGCAGTCACATGATCGAAAGTTAGAAACTTGGCAGCCCACCTGCACCTATGACTGCAACAGGAATTGCCAGGATTGTGGTCACTAAGCAATGTAGTCATGTGATGTCTCGCTTTGGTTATATCACTTAGCAACTAAAATTCCAGTTGTATTTGTGGTTCTAAGTTGAGGATTATCTGTAGAGATGGAAGAAAAGTGATAGGATTACTTATCTTGAAATAGATACCGCTCTGCAAGACAATTCTGTATGTGCACTGGATAACTCTATATGAGAAAAAAAGAATGTTTGAATTATTTGCAATTTGTATTGAATATAAACAAAGAGAAAAAGCATTTAAAATAAAGTTATTTTAATCAGTCTGAACAATAAACAGAGCAACTGTGTCAGCAACATGCAATCAACATTTTCAACTTCATGTCACTGAACATTTTAAACGAACAGTCTTTTTGTTGTGGTCTTAGCTATTTCTTCTTTAATCTTCCTCTGCCCACCTCTTCTATATTTTAAATATTTTCTCTTAGGCATAAATCAATGCAGAGAGTAGAAATCTGTGCATGCTTACTGAGGAATAAACTGTGTCCATTCCCATATAAGCATGCATAGGTCAGCAATTTTAACTGATTAACAGTGGCATGATTTCTTGACCATTAATCAGGCCTGCTACCTTAAACATTTTATAATTTGCTTGATTAATCAGATAAGGGGACTTATTGACTGTTGAATAATGTCTAAACAACTATTCATATTTGCCAAGACATACATTGAATCAGGAAACTGTGGAATGTCTTGCCATCTGCCCTCTCAAACTGAATAGTTCAGTGTGAATTTCAAAGGAGCTTCTGATTCATGTTGAATCAGAAAAAAATACACAGATAAATGGCTTCTCATTTACCATATTCTTGGAATTGCTGGTGTGGCTTTACCCAATGTTTTAGCAGAAACAGCAAGAGCTGTAAGAGCATAGTGGTGTCTGTGGAAGTAATTCTTTGATGAATAAGGGATTTATCTAAAGGTGAAGGAAGTTGCTACACAGTGTTAGCATACTGCTCAGTGTGAATGGTTATAAACATGTCTCTAGTGTCATGTCCTTTTTTTGGAGTGAAGCCTGTTTAGAACACACATGGTTGGATGAAATAAATGGAAAAGAGTTATTTCTTGATTTAATTATGCTAGATAAGCTGTTAGCCTTTAACCTTTAGGTCTGGTAGGCAACAGAATAAAAAAAAATAAAGTTCATCACTCTATCCTTGCCCCCCCCAAAAAAATTAGAAAGCATGCCAGGTATGCATAATAGATATCAACCCAGTGAATATTTATGACAAGTTGCAGAAAGACAATGAAAAGAAGAGAGAGAATGAGGGGTGAAGCTTGCCAAAATTGGTTCTGATTTTCAATAAAAGAAAGAAGGGAAAACAAATGCAGTTGGATTGGAAAAAAGCAAGGAAACAGAGTAAGAGATCAGAACAGAAAATAATATTGTTTGGCCCAGAACCAAAGGACTGAGCAATTAGATAAGATCATAAGAACTCATATAAAAATTGAGAAATTCAGGAAAATCAGGTATATTGGGGCAGATGTAGACTTGGGTCAAGAGAATGAAACACTTCTGAAAAGATCTATCTCTCTGAGAGAAAGAGACAAAGCAATATATGCTTACTTAATCAAAGAATAAAGTATACTGTTGTCTTTTACTATATAGGATCATCAGTAATCTGTTCAGTGGTTACTCCTCTACAGTAAACTTTATTATATTAAAAGGAAGAGGCTTGTGCATTGTAACTGAACTTCAGTTTAGCTTATCTTCTCAAGGCACAAATGGAAGCTTTGGGGTAAATAAGTATTGTTCACAAAACCCTACAGAAATTCACAAAACCCTACAGATTTCTATTCTCATGGCAGTAGTGGAGAGATTTAGATGTTTCAGTCTTTGTGCTTTAGCAGCTGTACAATGGTTTGCTTTACCCACATTAGCAAGTAACATGATTTGAGTTCTGAGTTAAAGTAGTATTAGTCATGTTGACAAATTACTACTTTTTATATAGATAGCACATTCTGATTCCTGCATTTGAGCATAGAGAATAACATATAGAATAACATAATAGGAACTAATTTTTTTCTCAGCTGAATTAAGTTTAGAGAGTTTTTTTTTCCCCCATGCAGTCTTGAAAACATACCTGCTAATTGTTTTCTTTTTCTTTTCTACTTTCAATATACAGGTGATAATTGGTTTATTTCTCTAAGTTAATAGATGTAACAGTCTCACTGAATATAATCTGTTTACAATATTCATATATTGTTCTTGTTATCCAATTCCAGTTGCCATATAATGTTCTCATACACAGAAGCCCATAATGAGATATTATTAATATTCTTAAATGTAAACTACTATGTTTTCATCCTTTAAATATGTTTGGTATATGTATTGGGATATTTAATTTGTTTTACTGTTATATATTGGGAAGAAAATATACATTTGTGTAGCCCTGTTTTCCTTAGATGGGAAACAGGGGCACACAAATGCCACAAGATGACAAAAAAGATGGACAATATTAATTAATTAATTAATTAATTAATTAATTCAATCAATCAATCAGTCAGTCAATTTCTATAGTCACCCATCTCGGTCAATGACTCTGGGTTGCTTAGAATTCAAAAGTTGTTTGTGTGTGTGTGTGTGTGTGTGTGAGAGAGAGAGAGAGAGAGAGAGAGAGAGAGAGAATAACAATCAAAATAGTAAAACATAAATAGAAAGTTTTCCTACACAACATGTAATATGAGAATCAGCCTTTGTTTGGTTTTTTTTGATGTTCTCACTGCATTAAACAATATATCAGATCTAGATTACTGCATCCTCAGTGAATAGCACACAGATGCCACTTCCTAGTTTGTTCCTATCTTTGTGTAGTGATCTTAAAAACATGCTTCCTTAGAGCTTTTATAAAGATTTGTAAACAAATTGAAAGATAGAAACTATTGTGTGCTTTTAAGAATCTAACACAGATGTGTAGCTAGAATCTTCTTCCAGGGTTATGGTGTATTATTTTTAAGTACAATTCACTTTGTAGCTGATTTTCGCCCTTGTTCCATAAAGAATAGTTTTGGTTTCTATATCTCAGTTCCCTCATGTGCAAATTAGACTTTTTTATTTTAAAAAGTAATTCAGTCCAATTACTAGTACTTATCTTGTGTATTATGCAATTTTGAAAGGCTGTCATTAGCCCAAGCTTTTTCTTGTGCAAGTTTGTTTGTCCTATGCAGGATCAGGTTTTTTTTTTTTTTTTTTTTTGGGGGTGGGGCTCAGCTATAGTAGATTATATAATTGTTTACTTCTAAACTGTAAAATTCCAACTTTCAGGAGAGATATTAAATGACCAATATTTTCACATTGTAAAAACTACTATTTTGTTTATAAAATGCATAAAAATTAGAAGTATGTTCTGCAGTGTTAATGATGTTAATGTTAATGATTTATTATTTAACATTATATTATAGTTTTTTGTTTTTTGGTTTGGTTTGATTATACATCCAAGCCCAACCATGCAAAGTAAGCATGACCTGAAAGCATGGACTGAATGTGGCTTATAAATACTGAATTAGATGTACTATCTTTTTTTTCCCTATATATCTGAATATTTATCTTAATTATTCTTAATGTCAGAAGCAACCTAACTATTGTTACTCCCAGAGCAGTAAATTGGGAATTTGGAAACTAGAGGCAATATTAATAACTTCAACAGTGATGTTTTTAATTTATTAAATGCAAAACAGATGTGGACATGACATGTGGGAGCAAACAAAGAACAGTGTATGTTTGACTAAATATTTTCCTTATGCTAATTAATCTATTCAAAAATGTTTCTCCACATGAAAAAACTGCTCTGGGCAGTTAAATACTGTCAAGTCCACATCTATATTATCTTTGTATGCCATTATAGCTTTCAAGCTTTACTTGTATGGTAGAGTGAAGGACAAAATTGAACAAAGGAGAAAGGGGCAGCTGTATACCATAGCTATATTATTTTTTCAGGTCCATTTGTTTATTTTTTTGGCTGTCTGAGGAATTATTAAAATTCCTGTTTCATGTCAAAACCTTAAATACTTTTTATCCTGCTTTTCCAAAGTCCAACTTTTGTTCTTCGAGTGTCACAAGGAAAATTGTTGCTTGCATGCTTCTGATTTGTATAGGTATAGATACCTCTCAGCATCTTTTCCAAAGCTTTCATTGATACTTTATCAAGTTCTTGTATACTTTAATGTTGATAATTGATCCTAAAAGGCAGAAATTATTCAAGAGTCAGGTACCTTATTGTTAACTCTAAGGTTGATTGCTGTATTTGCTGTCATTAGATGTAGAGAGCCAGGGACTCAACCTTTAAGCAAATATTCACTATCTATTATGTAGAAAGGATAGAAGCGTTTCCTAAGCATCACTCTTTTTCAATAACATACAGCTCTATTCTTTATGTGGAGTCTGATCCTTGTTCTGTTTTACCTTGAAAGGCTGATTGGGGGGAAGGGAGGGAGAGAAAGAGGGAGGGAGAGAGAGAGAGAGAGAGGAGAGAGAGAGAGAGAGAGAGATTGTATTTAATCTTGGTTCCATTTTTTCACTGTACTCATGGAGTTTCATTGATAAGCTTTAAGAGCATTTACTTTTTCAGCAATCAAAGTAATTTTATCGGCATAATTTGTGTGTGTGTGTGTGTGTTCTCCAAAGAAAAAATAGCATAAAATTATCTTATAATTTTATACTTTTAGGACACATGAATTCTATGCTTCTTTGAGGAGGTTAAGGTGAGAATGTGAAAGGTGAAAATTTTAGGGCAACTCAAAGTGGTGAACATATCTAGTGCTCCTGTTTCTTATTTTCAACAAATTCATGAGGTGGGTTGGTTGACAGATATAGAGATGAGGGATGAGAGAGATGAGAGAGATGAGAGAGAGAGAGAGAGAGAGAGAGAGAGATTGTATTTAATCTTGGTTCCATTTTTTCACTGTACTCATGGAGTTTCATTGATAAAGCTTTAAGAGCATTTACTTTTTCAGCAATCAAAGTAATTTTATCGGCATAATTTGTGTGTGTGTGTGTGTGTGTGTTCTCCAAAGAAAAAATAGCATAAAATTATCTTATAATTTTATACTTTTAGGACACATGAATTCTATGCTTCTTTGAGGAGGTTAAGGTGAGAATGTGAAAGGTGAAAATTTTAGGGCAACTCAAAGTGGTGAACATATCTAGTGCTCCTGTTTCTTATTTTCAACAAATTCATGAGGTGGGTTGGTTGACAGATATAGAGATGAGAGAGAGAGAGAGAGAGAGAGAGAGAGAGAGAGAGAGAGAGAGAGAGAGAGAAGTGGAAAAATTTGACCTCCCCAGAAAAGAAAATTGTGTACTTCAGTTAATGCCTTTGTGATCTGTGGAAGAATTCCAGTTGCGGGAGAGGGGGGGAATCAAGTATGGATAGCAGGCTTGCTATGACTACTATTCTTCACTAAGCATTGGAAACAGTACTGTGGATGATTTTCATGGTGATTCTGCTTTCAATCCTCCTATAATTTAGTTCCAGCTACTATTCATATCAGGAGGGGGTTAGGGGTGGGGCAGCATATTCCATTGCCATTTTCCTGAGCTTCATGTATCAGTTTTATCTCTGCCAAGACTATACAACTGGATGATTCCTACATATGTTCTTGTTGGTATTTTATGAACTGCATTCATGGTGATCAACAGTTTGATTTTCTCCACTGGCATCTTTACACAGTTGTACAAAAACACAGTAGTATGCAGTTGTGCTCCCTTACTTGGCCATTATGAAAGGTTACACTTCAGTGCTGCCAAAGCCACGCAATGGGAATAGCAGTGGAAATTGATCCTTCTGTCAATTTTAGCAATCTGTCAGAAAGAAAAGTGAACTATTTCCAGGATAAAAAGCACAACTTCTCTTAAATAAAGAACACTGGTTCTTTTAATACAAATTGATTATCCTTTTTCACAGTTTGGAATTTGATTCATGGGGGAGAAATGTTGTTTATACCACCTACTAATTTACCACAAGCTAGCCAGAAAGCAATTTTGTGTGTGTTTGTTGTCAAGGGACCAAACTGGGATAGTGTGGGGGGGGGGGGACAGCCACCTGTCGCAACATCCCAACTTGACTCTGTCATGATAGCTCCAGTCTTGTTAGCATGGCATAAGAGAGATCAGCTGCAAATGCAAAGAAAATTATGCTGACATCCTTTTGTGCCACCTCACAGAACAGATGTTAAACTGGCTGGCTGGCTGGGCCTAAAATGTAGCTCCATGATCAGTTTGCTTTCAACACTTCTAGCTATGATAAACCTGAGTTTATTTTGGATCTGAGAAGGTCTAAAAGGAAGAGAGCAAAATATGTATGCCAGTAACAAAAAGACTACAGTTTTATAGAAAACCTTTCTTCATCTCCTTTTTTTTGAGAATTGGAATATATTTCTGCCCTCCAAAAAAGAAGATGGGAGAATAAACAATTACTTATCCAAGGGCACTTCAGCATATTTGGGTGAAGTTTTAGTCTTCAGTACATTTTTTTATTTTTGACAGTAAAGGAATTAGATTAATTTGCTAGGTTGACTACAGTCTCTAAATACACAAGAATCTTATTTACCCTGTAGACTTACAGTCAGAGATCCTGTAAGAATCAGGGTTCTGTCAAGCCTTGAAAGGATGTTCTAAGATGTAGTGCATCCCCTTATTTGATGTCACTCCAACTGTCTTTCATAACATATGGGCAGAAGTCTCCTTTGGCTAAAAACATGCTGAACGATAAAGCAGAGCAATTCACATCCTTCAACAATGTTAAAAACATTGACTCTTTTATAGGCAAATAGCATGAAGCTCCATCAAAGCCTTTTATGGATTGGCAGACAAGCACATGCTGCTATGTTTTGTGATAGTGGTGACAAATGTACATCTCCAGGTTTACATGTATCAGTGTTTGTATTTACAGACTACTTCCGACTGGGCAAAGTCTAAGGTCCACTTTTTCTTTGGAAATAAAAATAAATCCATGATTGATATTAGTAGAATTTGGCACTCAGCCAAACCAAAGTCTGGGTTGATTTGGAGAGCAACACTGGATAGAATTCACTGGTATCTATCCCTTTCCAATAAAAATCTGCAGAAAAAATTAACAATTGGTCTCCTAATTTTTGAATTTTGCGTAAAACCATTTTAGTGTTATATAAGAAATGAACGTAACATATAATACTATATAAGGAGAGCGTTGAGTTTTGAGTTGATATTTTGAGTTGAGATCAGTTCCTAATTATTACACTGGCAGGTGCAGAAATAGTTTGCCACTATTACTTTTTATCTTCTTTCAGTTCCTCTTTCTAGCCTCTGCCCCATAATTCTGTGGAGATCTTCCATTCAAATACTACCCAGCTTAACTTCCAAAGCCAAATGATGTTAGTCAAGGATGTCATCTGCTTAGACATGTAGATGTATGTTAAAGTAACAAACTTTATATTGGAAAAGTTTGTATTTTAAAAAAGTATATATCAGGCAAATTTATGGAAATGAGAAGCAGAGAACTGTACAAAAATAAATATATATCAAGAAAAATCATGTTAAAGGTGGTATACATTAGAAAACATAGAATGAAAATGCTCCAGGTCTTTAAATAATACCATGTCAAAAGGATGGGTGAGAATGTATTCGGAATAATCCAGACAATAAAATATTCTAAATGTACACTTTCCCACAAATCTTTAATTTCTGTGCGTATTTACTAGACAGGTGGTCCTCAGTGGATAACCGTTCATTCAATAACCATTCAAAATTCCAGGCAAAATAGGCAGCATAAAAGTTGGACAGTCATGTTTTCCCCATGCTCTGCAAGCCACAGCCACAACCTGCTCAGCCATGTTTGTATAGCACCCACATCATCAAGATACCTGCTAACTGGCCCCCTTATAAACCATCCAGGACTTGTGATTTTTGCTGACTTGTCCATTGACTTTGCTTTTTGATAGCCAGCAGGCAGTTGTGAGAAGGTTCTTGCTTAATGGTGCATGATGCTCACAATGTGACTACCAGGATTGGAGTCACTCAGCGATGCATACATGACATCATATAATATTACCGCATCACTGAGCAACAGAAATCTAGTCCCAATGACCATTGTTAAGTTAGAACTACTTCTATATGCTTTGTATATCTGATGTGGCCAATACTGCCTTACAAGTTTTGTTGAAAATGCAAGCACTTAAAACCTTTGAAATAATAATGCAAGGTTTAAAAACCAAAACAAACAAACAAACAAACATAATTTTCCTACATTGATTTCAAAGAGTCATCCTGAATTTTCAAAACACTTGCCAAACACTCATTTCTTAAGCAATAAAGTTTGTGATTATTCTGGAAAACCTTTTCAGAGCTATGTTTTGTAATAATTGCAGTATTGATACTACATTTTTACTGTTAGCATTTCTTATAAAGTTAATGAGTATGAATTTGAGATAGGAAATAAAGCAGTGACTGTATGGGAGGTAGAAGAAAACATGGTGAGGCGCAATGTTGATAGAGCAATTAAAATCTAGAATGTAGAATTTCCCTGGTTTTAGCGAAACGATTGCAGTTAAATACTTTGTACCTTTTAAACTACAGATTAATCGAACCATTTAAGTGTTTTCATTGTCTTTATTGAATGCATCACCATTAGGTTCAGTCTCCAATTCTATATTATTCAATGTTTTTATAAGTGATTTGGCTGCAGAGCGGAAGGAATGCTTCTTAAATTAGCAGACAGGACTACATTGGAGGAAACACCATATATCCTAGGAAACAGAAATGACATTCACAGAAATGGAATGAGAATAACAGAGTGAATTATAAGAGAAACCGCTGCAAATTTTGCACTTACAAAGGAACATTTGAATAATGCAGAGGTGTTACATGAGGAATACCTATCCTGGCAATAGTAATTATTAATAAGAGTTTTGTGATAGTACAAGTAATCCTCGACCTATGACCACAATTGAACCCAAAATTTATGTTGCTAAGTGAAACATTTGTTAAGTGAATTTTACCCCATTTTATGACCTTTCTTGCCACAGTTGTTAAGTGAATCACTGCAGTTGTTAAGTTAGTAACATAGTTGTTAAGTGAATCTGGCTTCCCCATGACTTTGCTCTTAAGAAGGTCATAAAAGGTGATCACATGACCCCAGGACACTGCGGATGAATAGGAGACAATTGCTGAGTTTCTGAATTTTGATCACATGACCCTGGGGATGCTACAACGATCATAAGGGTGAAAAACAATCTTAAAACACCTTTTTCCCCCAGTGCCATTGTAACTTTGAATGATTAGTAAATAAACTGTTGCAACTCGAGGACTACCTGCACTTGATTACCAACTGCATATGAGTCAGCAGTGTGATTTGACTTCAAAAAGAGCAAATGGGATTTTAGGTTGAAGACTTGTAGTAGGAGTAATTGTTCCACTCTATTCTGAGTTAGTCAAAGGTCACCAATTGAGGAAATTGGAAATATTTAACCTTGAGCAGAGGTAACCGTGTGAAGTATGATAGCACTCTTCATATACTTGAAAGGAAAGTGTCACATAGAAGAAGGTCTCTTTTGCCCTCCAGTGCAGGGCACAAAATAATGGATTAGGTTCCAGGAAAGCAGATTCTGACTGAATGTTAGAAAAACTTCATAAAGAAGAGCAGTTTGACTGGAATCTCAAAGATAATGAAGGGAAGCTCCCCTTTCCTGTAGGGGTTTAAGCAGGACCTGAATAGCCACCTGCCTTTAATTGGGACTCCTGCCTGGAACAGAAAATTGAACCTGAAACCTAAATACCCCTTTCCCATGCTGTGATTCTATCAACACCGTGCTATAGAGAGGTATATGTATGAATATTTAAAGGGGGAAAAAGTTTTGCATGCAAAACAAATAGGCCCAATCTAATAAGCCAGTCTCTTTCATCAGGATGCTTCTTTGAGTATTCTAGGAATATTCAGAACATTTTAGTTTTTGTGATAGGAAATAATGGAGACTCAATATTTACTTGTTTATTTCTCTGTGTGAATCTATGCATGTCTCTCTCTGGGCATATGTGTGATGGAATGTGGTGAGAAGGAGGATCCCTAGGAGGGAATTCCAGAGGAATAAGAGGCAACTCAATCCACATATCATGTGTAAGAGAAAGAGGGTGAAGACAGCCCCACCCTAATAGTTCACAGAGCATATTGTAGATGTACATAGTAGAGCCTCTGGTCTGACAAGATTGTATCTATAGGTGTGAAACAATAAAGAACTCAACTTGGAAGAAATACTAGATGTCATTCTTGATTTTGGGGCTGACAGTATCCTTTTTCTTTCTTCTTAATGTAGCTTCCATAGTTCATTATGCACATTTAACATTTATAAAATAGATTTCATGCCTTTGACTGGCATTTTTATAAATAGGATGATAGGTAGCTTTTGTTACAAACTGCCACCGATGTTATGTCCTTTTGAACACAAAGAAGAGGAGAGCAAGGACTTGTAGCTCTGGACCTAGGACATTTGAACTGCAGAACATTGTGTACATCTACAGTGCTAATATATATTATTGCTAATATATATTGGATATTGCAAGAAGAAGACAGGGGCTTAGGGCTGAAGATTATGACAATCCTTCAAGGTGAACCCATGATGAGAATGATGAATGATAATCCTGCAGAGTTGCATCTTATTTATGACAAAGAAGGGATTGCCAAAAATATCCCATACTGCATGCTACTCACCAACCATTTCCTTTCTTCCCCCCCACCCCAAAAATTCTTGGGATACCTGGGTCCAACCTTTGCAGGAATTATTTCCCTTTAAAGGAATAAGTTTGTGGTAGAAAATATTCCCTTTGCGACTCAGCATTGTCATTAGAAATTCAAATAATCTCTACAGTATAAACATCATTTACCTGATTAGTTCAATATCCTAGTTATATGGAGATAATTGCAATTATCTGATAATATTCTGGTTGAATGTCAATGCATTGTGAATGAGGTAAACTTTGAACATTGATATGGGAAATGCAGTTGTGAAAATAGTACAGAATACAACAGATTTCTTTTGTTTCTTTAATATGGATTAGAAGCATTAAACATAATCTGGCAACCCTGCCTTGCTTCAAACATTTGTTTCTGAACTCAGCTGAAAGTTCTGGTATGGATTTAAAAAGCTTTTGCAGATTTTTTAAAAATGGAAAATGTCTATGCATGCTTATCCATGGTTAAAGAAGACAACCCATCATGGTGAGTGGCTCCTTGTTTTGAACCATAAAGAGCAAATATTACAGAATGAGTCAAATCCATGATCATCCTCGGATTTTAAAATATTGTCCTCGGAAATATTTTCCAGTCATATTGGTGTTTTTTTTAATACATTTTCAAAATAGGGGCTTTAAGAAATTCTCCTAGGCCTTTTTCTTCTTATTGCATATTTGTAGTTTTGCCTACTTAATGATTTTCTTCATTTTTCTACTGAAACTTGATGCACTTTTATTGCATTTATGTAAATAAATACCTAAAATCACTGTGTGAATGAATGTAATGAACAGAATAACAGACCTTGGAGGTCTTCTAGTCCAACCCCCTACTCAGGCAAGAAACCGTATACCATTTCAGACAAATGGGTGTCCAATCTCTTTTTTAAAATTTCCAGTGTTGGAGCATTCACAACTTCTGGAGCAGTGGTGGGATTCAATTTTTTCTACTACTGGTTCTCTGGGCGCGGCTTGATGGGCATGGCAGGGGAAAGATACTGTAAAATCTCCAGTCGGGTAGAACTTGCTGGTTCTCCAAACTACTCAAAATTTCCACTACCAGTTCTCCAGAACTGGTCAGAACCTCCTGAATACCACCTCTGTTCTGGAGGCAAGTCATTCCACTGATTAATTGTTCTGTCAGGAAATTTCTCTTTAGTTCTAGGTTGGTTCTCTCCTTGATTAGTTTCCATCCATCCACTGATTCTTCAGATGTTTTGGAGAATAGGTTAACTCCTTCTTCTATGTGGCAGCCCCTGAGATATTGGAACACTACTACCATGTTACCTCTGTTGGTGTATTTGTGTTTATAAATAGCATAGCTTAGGTTCCATATAGCACAGATAGCCAGAAGGTAGACTGAGAACCATTAATAAATTTTGGGGTGATTTAGAACAGGAAACCAAGAACTTCTTTTGGATCCAGCCTCCCTGCAGTGGATGGTGGCATTAAAGCAATGTGCTCCAACCTTTTGGGGACCGATTCTGTGGAGATAGGTTTTTCCATGGACTGAAGGGGGCGTGGTTTTGTGTGCTGCATGCATCTTGAAAGTAGGGCTTGGTTGTTTGTGTGACCCTGTTTCTGCATGGCCCCGTGCATGTCCATGGTGTGGGGGTTGGGGACCCATGCATTAGAGCACAGGTATCAAACTTGATCGCGTCAGGTGACATATTGTGATGTATCCTGATTTTTTTTGCCTTTGTGGAGCTGGGATGGTGTGGCCTGCACATGATGCATCCAGCCCTCGGGCCGCCAGTTTGACATTCCTGCATTAGAGAATCCCAGGGTAATCAGGAATTGATCTGACACCAAGAACTCCCCCAATTTGAGATCACACAGTCACTGCTCCTATGGAAATACCAAATACACTGTGTGATCACTGTCCTGTGTAGGACTTTGGATGATTTTGGTGGCCTGTTCTGACCCAGCTCTCCAAACACAACAAACCCTCTGATGTGAACTCAAAAGATTCCTTTATTAGGAATGCCAGCATCCCTGACAAAAAGTTTCTCTTGCAGGCTAACAAGTCCATCCGGCCGGAAGATGAATAGTTGTCTGCCATATCCATTCACCTCCATCCCCCACCTTTTATTCCCAGAGCTAGGGTGATGCCTAGCTAGCAACAGTGGCTCTTCCTTCCCCAGGATCAGCCCATGCTCTGAGCATTTCCACTGCTCTCCTCTTCTCTGCCTTCTGTGCAGGCCCACTTCAAGCACTGGACTTCAGGCTGTTCCTCCTCTTCTTCATCAACCACCTCCAGACCTGGGGGCTGTTGACTCTCCCTGAGAGCTGACAGATGGCCCAGGCTCTGCCCCCCCATGCCAGCTCCATTCCTTCTTCCCCCTTGGAGCCCCCAGGTTGCCCTGAAGTTGACCCTGACTCCCACGCCTCCTCCTCCTCCTCTGATTTGGCTGCTGGAGGGGCTGGAAGTCAACAGGCCTCAACATGGCCATGAACTCCTTTGTCTACCTGTCAATGAATACTTCACCCCAACCCAAAAACAACAAAGACCACACATAGAAACAAACCAAAAGCAAACCCCCCCAAACTTGATTTAAGAAGCTCCCCCCAACAAGAGGGGGGTGGAAAAAGGACCCCCCCCCCCCCCCCCCCCCCCCCCCCCCCCCAACCCCCAAACCCCTCCCCCCCCCCCCCCCCCCCCCCCCCCCCCCCCCCCCCCCCCCCCCCCCCCCCTCTCCCCCCCCCCCCCCCCCCCCCCCCCCCCCCCCCCCCCCCTTCTCCCTTTTTTTTTTTTTTTTTTTTCCTTTCAGTCACAACTATGTATCCTTTACTTTATTTTAACAATTGGCAAAAATAATATTAGTAAGAAAATTAATTTTTTTAAAATCCTCTTCTTAAATATTTTCTCCAATAACATAAATTTAGGAAACTCTACTGCTAAGTCAGAAATTGAGTCAAGTTGCTCAGGTAGGGAAGTTGCTATGCAGCGAGCTGGTACATCAATAATCCCAAATGATCCTTAGAGGCCAAATTAATGAACAAGAGGTCATAACTGGTGACCTATGGTGCAGTGCCTATGAAAGCTGTAAAGAATCTCAGATGACAATTGCCAAATGTCCAACCCTTCCCCAAGGTCTTGGCTGATGCTATCCACCCTTCTGGACCCAGCCAGGTCTCGTAAATGCATGCCAGGTTGATTTACAGAACCAATAACAGAGTTGGAAGGGACATTGGAGGATATCTAATACAATCCCCTGCTTTTTCTGGAGATATATACTATTTCTACTAAATGGCTATCCCGTTTTTTCTTAAAAGCCTCCAGTGGCATCCACAACTTCCAAAGGCAATTTGTTCCACTGGTTCATTGTTGTCACTGTCAGGAAGTTTCTCCTTAGTTCTTGGTTGCTTCGCTCTTTGATTAGTTTCCATCCATTGTTTCTTGTCCTGCCTACAGGTGATTTGGTAAATAAGTTGACCTCCTCTTCCTTGTAGCAGCCCTTCAATTATTGGAAAACTGCTATCATGTCACCCTGATCCTTCTTTTCACTAGACTAGGTATATCCAGTTCCTACAATTGTTCTTCATATAACAGATAACAGATAATCAGAGTTGGAAGGGACCTTGTAAGTCATCTAGTCCAACCCCTCCATCCAAGCAGGAGATCCTACACCATTTCTGACAAATGGCAGTCCAATCTCTTTTTGAAAGTCTCAAGTGATGGCACTCCCACAACTTCCAAGGGCAAGGTGTTCCATTGGTTGATTGTTCTCACTGTCAGAAAGTTTCTCCTTATTTCCAGATTAAATCTCTCCTTGTTCAGTTTCCATCCATTATTCCTTGTCTGCCTACAGGTGCTTTAGAAAATAGCTTGGCCCCTTTGTTTCTGTAGCACCCCTCAAATATTGGAAGACTGCTATCATGTCTTACCTGGTCCTTCTCTTGAGTAGACTAGCCATGCCCAGTTCCTGTGATCGTCCTTCATATGTTTAGTCTCCAGTCCTCTAATCAAAGGTGGTATTCAACTGGTTCGCACCAGGTCAGGTGAACCAGTAACAGTAATTTGGTGTGGGTTGCCAAACCGGTGGCAACCCCTGGCTGGCCAAGTCCCCGACCCGGTTGCCCAGTCACTCAGTCATCCACTTGTCCCAGTTGCTCTCCTAGCTTTTTCTACCACATGGTGGCCATGGTGTAGCTTAGGTGGATGTCCCAGGGCTTCTGCACATGCACACTGTGTGTGCAGCAACTACACATGCAGTGTACATGCAGTGCAGCAGCCCCAGTACATCTGCCCTCCTGCCTGCCCTCCTGGAACATATTTTCTTCCTTCTCCAGGCGGACGTGCCTCTTCCAGCCTGGCCCAGCCCGGCCAGCCAGCAGGTGGGTGGGCAGATGTCCTGGGGCTTCTTGCTCCACTTGTCACGAGATGTCTGCAGCTGCTGCATGCTTTGTTCGGTGCAGCTGCAGTCCAGCAACCACACTGAAGAAAGCATGACCTGTTCTATGTGCCGGGCCCGGGCGGCGCCGGACCATTGGAGAAACAGAGAGAAGCCAGAGATCAGTAGCCGCCTCTTTTGCAGCGCAAAGAATCCACCCCCAACTGGCCATCTGGTCTTCTCTTTCTCTGCCTGTTTGTTCTGTATGACTGAGGAGGAGGAGACCAGCCAGCCAGTTGAGGAAGGCTTTCTATGCTGAAAAAGGTGGCTAGAGACCAAAAAAGAGTCGCCTCCAGCAGCTGCCCCTTTGGCCGGCTGGTCTCCTCCTCCTCGGTCATACAGAACAAACAGGCAGAGAAAGAGGAGACCAGCCAGCCAAAGGGGCGGCTGCTGAAGGCGACTCTTTTTTGGTCTCCAGGCATCTCATGACAAGCGGGGCGAGATGTCCAGGATATGTGGCCACCTGCTGGCTGGCTGGGCTGGCCTCAGCTGGAAGAGGTGCATCCACCAGGAGAAGGAAGAAAGAGTGCTCCGGAAGGGCGGGCACTGTGCAGGCAGGTGAATGTCCTGGGACCACTTAAAGGTCGACTATAAGAATGCCCCCATGGAAGAAGCTGAGAACCAAGAGCAATCTTAGTGGTGGCCGGGGTTACAGGCATGTGTATCCCTCCACAAGGAGTGTGAAGGGAGGCAGACATCATGCCTCTGTGGAAAAGAGGAGGTGCCAAAGCCCTGGCTGTCACCCAGGAGGGGACCGCAGAGGGACCCATCACATGTCGCTGTCACCCCCACCACCTCTACTTTTGCTCTCATTCTCAGCTTCTTCCATGGGGTGCTCTTAAAGTCGATCTTTAAGAGCTGGAAGTTGTTTTGTTAGATGGCCATCAACTCTTCGTTGGGAGAGGTGTAGTCCCAGAATATACAATAAGTCTTGGGCAAAGTTCTCTGACTTTTAAAACGCATCCGCGCGGTGTCTGCCTCCCTTCAGGCTCCTTGTGCACACCGGGAGCACCTAACCGGAGTTAGAGAGAGCACATTTATCTTCAAGGGGCTTCTGGCAAAAAAAAAAAAACCACCCCAAAACAAAACCTATTTGGCAGGCAGACTCAGCAGGCAGTCGTGATCTTTAGTTTGTCAGCCCAAGGGCGGAGGAGGTGGGAGGAAGGCACGAAGGAAATCACCTGTCTCTACAGCATCGGTCATGTGACTGAGTGGGCGTGGCCAACTCAACATCACTCACAGCAAGGTGCCGCACCACCTTGCCAAGTTGGCCACCCCACCCAGTCACATGACCACCAAGCCACACCCACAGAACCGGTAGTAAAAAAAATTGAAACCCACCACTGTTCCTAATCATCCTGGTTGCTCTTCTCTGTACTTTTTCTAGAGTCTCAACAGCTTATGTTTTAGCTTCTACCGTGTTTCTCACAAAATAAAGCCGGGCCTTATTTTCTTTTTGAGCCCTGAAAAAACAGCTAGGACGTCTTTTCGGGGGTGAATTAATTTCTCCCCCCCCCCATGCACCAGTGCCATCTCCAACAACAGCATCTGAGTCGCTCCCGCTTTCTCCCCGTCCCCGTAACAACAGAAAAAAAAATTACCTGGGAGCACCGCGCGCTGCGTTTTGGTTTAATCCCGAGCAGCTGGGTGCACATGAGAAGAGCCAAGCGAGCATTTCTGCTGCTGTAACCGTTGGTGCTCCAGCCTCAGGCTCTTCAAGTTTGCAAAAGTCCCGGTGCGCAGCCCATTCCTGCATTCCAAGTGCCAGGCTGAGCTGCAGCTGTCCCTCTCTCGCCAGCGCTGTGTCCAATAACAGCAGCAGCACCGGTGGGAAACGTGGAAGCTATGGAGGCCTGAGAAGCAGCTGAAATGCTGCCGGACATCCACGCTGACACCACCCGCCTGCTGACCCAGGTAAGTGTGCTCCACCATGATTGGCTGTAGGAGCGACTGATGGTGAGGCATAGCTGCCCATGGGGCACTCATAATGGCAAGTTCCCCCTGCCTTCCCCCCCAATTTTGCATGTTTTAAACTAGGCCTAAATTTGGGGGGAGGGGCTTAATTTCATTTTATGCCTAGAAAACATGCTGGGTCTTCCTATTGTGGGGACGTGTTGTTGGAGAAACACGGTAGCTCCTAATCATTTTGTTGCTCTTCTTTGAATTCTTTCCAAAGTCTCAGCATCTTTTTTGTATTGGGTGAACAAAACTGGATGCAGTATTCTAAGTGTGGTCTTACTTAGGTTTTGTACAGTGGTACTAGTACTTCATGTGATCTTGATTCTATCCCTGTTATGCAACCTAGGAGGACATTGGCTTTTTTGGCTGTTGTCACACAGTATTGGCTCACATTTAGATGGTTGTCTGTCAAGATCCCTCTCACAGTTACTACTGTTGAGTCAGGTTTCTAGTTTGTACCTGTACTTTTGATTTTTCTTGCCTAAGTGTGAAGCATTGATGATTTTCTCATCAATGTTAAATCACTAACTAGGAAGGCTTGGTATTAAGAAGCCAGAAGCCAAGGTTCATTGTTTTTAGAAGACAATTTTATTTCAACAGGCATACCACCTTAAATTTTATCAGTTTTGAAACGAGGGCTTTTTATTGCTACTTTTTATATTTTGATTTATAAATTTCTTTGTTTATAGTTTTAAGCTTTAATTTATCAACAACTTTATTTTGACTTGAGTGGACAATAAACTTGCAAAATAAATAAATAACTGACTAAAGAACTATATATACTCAACTGACTATTTATTTATTTGATTTATATAGCTGTTTACGTATTCAGAAGCAATCTGTTCTTAAATTTTTAATACATGTTTCCTTGCTTCTTTGAACCTGATTCTAGCAAAAATTTAATTAAAAAATAAATTAGACCCACCAAATTGAACATCTGGCCAACCCTGTCCTAAAGTACCAATTTTCACAGAGTTTTTAAGTTCATTGTTTGGTTATGAATGGGTAGTTATGTCAATAAAAATACTTTTCAATACATTGCCTTGTTTAACATATTTTTAAATAAACCCTTCATAAATGTTTATGAAGATGTTACAGTATATGATTCATATTGGAGCATGAACATATACAACTCTTGTTTTGAACTGCTATATTCCATTTAAGCTTGTCATGTAATTATATTATGATTTATAGTTATGTCTGGCAACAATTTTCTAAGATAAAGATTTGTTTATAAGGCAAGAATATGCAAATTAAAACCATTTATGGAGAGATACACATAAAGACTTGTTTAGGAGTTGCTCTCCATCTGAATTCCAAGCATATGATATAATTATAAAAATTCTATTTTTAATTATAAAAATCCTATATTTAGTTATACAACAATACAAGAAGTTATGTATGTTATAGTTATTTGCTTCCACCCTCAAGTAAATAAGAAAAGAATAAGCCCTGTAGAAATTTAAAGTCATGCTTACAAGTAATGTATGTGCTTTTTAAAACAAAAACAAAAAAACCCTCTTTAATTAGGAAAGATCTTGGAAAAGTCTGGGGTAGTGTGATATTTATATCATTCAGTATGTATTGTGTATGTAATTTTTATATGACATTGCATATTGACATTGATACAGGAGAATGAAATGACAGGTCTTTGGTGCTCTGTGAGCTTTTCTTGCAGACATTTCATTACCCAAACTAGGTAGCATCCTCAGTGCCAGTAGGGAGTGGGGTTTCTCTCCATTTATATACTAGTGTCTTTGCATCAGTGTAGCAGACAAGCCAATTAAATCTCTCCAAAACATTTCTAAATAAACTAAAAGATGCCGCAATCCCTGAAGAAAGAAAAAAAAACAGCAGTAATACAACATACAGTATAAAGATTGCAATAGCCACTATGTAAGGCAAACAGGCCTGAACACATCCATGAAGGCCAACTAGTAGTCAAGAAGACATGACAATTACTCTTCAATTTTACAATATATGGGGAGTCTTAACCATTGGTTCTTATGGAAGACTGTGACTATCCTAGGCCAAGCCAAGTCCAAAAATACAACAGAATTCCTGGAAGATTGGCACTCTGACAATTGGTCATCAATAGACATATAATTATAAACAATATCTACATACTGAAAGAGATAATCAACAAGCTGAAAAGGGAGCAAAAAGACTAAACCATCTCACCACCAGCAGTAAACAATCAGGTAAGCATAGATTAACACCAAGAAGTGAACAACACCCCAATCAAAGAACTGCTAAACTAGCCAACAACAAATATCCTAACCACCCTCCGCCCCTTCTACCAACACTGACAGGGTAAGAGAATAGAATAGAATAGAATAGAATAGAATAGAATAGAATAGAATAGAATAGAATAGAATAGAATAGAATAGAATAGAATAGAATAATTTATTGGCCAAGTGTGATTGGACACACAAAGAATTTGTCTTGGTGCATATGCTCTCAGTGTACATAAAAGAAAAGATACATTACTCAAAAGTCAAGAATTATAAAGTACAACACTTAATAATAACCATAGGGTACAATAAGTAATCAAATCATACTAGGAAACAGTCAATATAAATTGTAAGGATACAAGCGACAAAGTTACAGTCATATACTCACAAGCCACCAGAATATAAACTGAGACCAAACCTCACTCCCTACCAGCACTGATAGTGTTATCTGGTTTGCATAATGAAACATCTGCAAGAAAATAACCAAGAGCACCAAGGATCATTCATATTGTTATTCTGTAATGCAGTCTGATTAAAATAGTCATGTGACCCTTTGTTATGCAATATAAGAAGCATGTGCCTCCCTCCCCAAGAGCCATGTACTTTGAGTGAAGTTTAATCAAGCCATAAAGAGTACTGTTTCAGAGCATGATTTCTAGTAGAATTATTCCAACATTTTATCTTCCAGTGCCATACCCTTTTTCTAACCAACTTCAGTTATTGCGAGTATTAATGACTACTGAGTATCAGATTTGTCTTTCACCATTTGGTCCAAAGAATTGCACTTCATCTTTATTTTCATTTTTTTCTTGTCTTCTCAGAACTACAGTGCTCAAAAAAATAAAGGGAACACTTAAACAACGCAATGTAACTCCAAGTCAATCAGACTTCTGTGAAATCAAACTGTCCACTTAGATAGCAACACTGATTGACAATTTCACATGCTGTTGTGCAAATGGAATAGACAACAGGTGGAAAGCAGAGGCAGTTAGCAAGACTTCCCCAATAAAGGAGTGGTTCTGCAGATGGTGACCACAGACCATTTCTCAGTTCCTATGCTTTCTGGCTGATGGTTTGGTCACTTTTGAATGCTGGCAGTGCTTTCACTCTAGTGGTTGCATGGGATGGAGTCTACAACCCACACAAGTGGCTCAGGTAGTGCAGCTCATCCAGGATGGCACATCAATGCGAGCTGTGGCAAGAAGGTTTGCTGTGTCAACGTAGTGTCCAGAGCATGGAGGCGCTACCAGCAGACAGGCCAGTACATCAGGAGATGTGGAGGAGGCCGTAGGAGGGCAACCACCCAGTATCAGGACTGCTTCCTCCGCCTTTGTGCAAGGAGGGACAGGAGGAGCCCTGCCAGAGCCCCGTAAAATGACGTCCAGCGGGCCACAAATGTGCATGTGGCTGCTCAAATGGTCAGAAACAGACTCCATGAGGGTGGTATGAGGGCCCAACGTCCACAGGTGGGGGTTGTGCTTACAGGCCAACACCGTGCAGGACATTTGGCATTTGCTAGAGAACACCAAGTTTGGCAAATTCGCCACTGGTGCCCTGTGCTCTTCACAGATGAAAGCAGGCTCACACTGAGCACATGTGACAGACACGACAGGGTCTGGAGATGCCGTGAAGAACATTCTGCTACCTGCAACATCCTCCAGCATGACCAGTTTGGCAGTGGGTCAGTAATGGTGTGGGGTGGCATTTCTTTAAGGGGCCGCACAGCCCTCCATGTGCTCGCCAGAGGTAGCCTGACTGCTATTAGGTAACGAGATGAGATCCTCAGACCCCTTGTGAGACCATATGCCGGTGTGGTTGGCCCTGGGTTCCTCCTAATGCAAGACAATGCTAGACCTCATGTGGCTGGAGTGTGTCAGCAGTTCCTGCAAGACGAAGGCATTGATGCTATGGACTGGCCCGCCCGTTCCCCAGACCTGAATCCAATTGAGCACATCTGGGACATCATGCCTCGCTCCATTCACCAACACCACATTGCACCACAGACTGTCCAGGAGTTGGGGGATGCTTTAGTCCAGGTGTGGGAGAAGATCCCTCAAAAGACCATCCGCCACCTCATCAGGAGCTTGCCCAGGCATTGTAGGGAGGTCATACAGGCACGTGGAGGCCACACACACTACTGAGTTTGACTTGTTTTAAGATCATTACATCAAAGTTGGATCAGCCTGTAGTGTTTTTTTCCACTTTAATTTTGAGTGTAACTCCAAATCCAGACCTCCATGGGTTGCTAAATTTGATTTCCATTGATAATTTTTGTGTGATTTTGTTGTCAGCACATTCAACTATGTAATGAACAAAGTATTTAATGAGAATATTTCATTCATTCAGATCTAGGATGTCTTATTTTTGTGTTCCCTTTATTTTTTTGAGCAGTGTATAATAAAACCTTTAACCTAAATTAAACCTTTAACCATAAAAATGCTACTAGAAGTATAATATATTATGATATAAATAAGTACATATTGTAGAAGTAGACTAACATCAGTCTTCAAAGTTCTGTTCATGTTTTTTTCTAGAATCCTTGTGATCTGACAAAGATAATGTATACTTAATCAACAAGAACACATGTTTAGTTTTTAAAAAGTGAAGTGTATGGATATACTGAGAGGACCAGTGCAGTCTAGTGCTTAAGGCACGAGGTAAAATTCAGGACAGTGTCAGTTCTACTCCTGCTTTTAGATATGAAAGCCAACTGGGTGACCTTGAACTAGTTATTCTCTCTCAGCCCAACTCACACTACAGAGTAGCTGTTGAAAAAAAAAGGAGGATCAAGGAATACTGTATTTATTTGATGCTTTGATATATTTATAAAATATGAGGATTTAATATGAGGATTTAATTCCTCTGTATGTAGTATTTGCTCAAGAATGTAAGAAGTGTTTTTCTTGTTCATTTCATAGGTAGAACTATTTATACTTTCTGTTCTAGTGAAAATGTCCAGTAGTACTCTTCTGCCCATGTATCTATTATTATATTATGTTTTTCATACTAGTTTTTTTATTTTCTTGTACTGAAATTATCTGAATGTGAAGACCTGAAATGATTTTATTCCTAAATGAAATAAATAAAAATGGGAACAAGAAGAATTCAAATTTTCTATGAAGGTAAATGTTGGAAGATAATGAAACTATATTTCATATAATATGGTATAAGTGCATTTATAGGAACATTTCCTTTTCTTAAACCACAATCACATCTAGTCTTACCAATAATTTTAGAATCCTTTTCACTGCAGATGCTGTAGATCAAATGAATCTTCTGTACATCCTGAAAATTGTCAAAACTCCCCCAAACTGATTCATACTGTTCAACTAGTTCCTTTTCCAGAAGTTGGCAAAATGCTTCAATTAGTGCTGATTTATTGAAAAAAGTGGCACTTAATTAAAAAAACTGTATATGAAAGAAAATAAAATTTTAATAGGCTGTGCAAAATTATGACTTCCAGATGATTTACTATAATGGCTAAAAAAAAAGATGGCATGTAACAAAGGAACAAGCCTATTTCTCCAGTTAATCTGGCATGGGTTGACTGTTGTATATTTTGCTAATTATTACAGCTTATTTATAGACAGTTTCTAATTAATTTTAGAAAAGTCTTTTCCATTTTCATTATTTTTTTTCTCAAGGTAGTACAAAGAAATGAATGATTATAAAAATTTGAAAATAACATATAGTGCTTCGTTTTAAGCAAGACAGATTCAATGCACTTGTTTTCTGCTTCTCTTGTTTTAACACTTTGGCTACTTTAATATTAACTGAAGGAGCCATGGTGCTTGTTTCACACATAACACAAAGTCCTAATAGGTGAGCTATGTAGATTGCAGATGGTTTAACATTATATGTGAATAGCATTGCAAACATAGATAGCATATTAAAAAGCAGAGATATTACTTTGCTGACCAAGGTCTGTTTTTTCCATAGCTTTGTAATGTACAGCTGTGAGAGCCAAATTTTACAAATTGTTGGGATGTAGCCGCATGTAGCATTACATTCCATATCAGAAGATGGTTTTTGTTGTTGTTCAGTCACTAAGTCATGACTGTCTTTGCAATCCCATGGATCATAGCACGCTAGGCTCCCTGTCCTCCACTGTCTCCTGGAGATTGCTCAAGTTCATGTTTATTGCGTAATTGTACTACCTAATCATCTCAACCTCTGCTGTCTCCTTAACTTTTACCAGCATCAGGGTCTTTTCCAGTATGTCTTCTCTTCACATTAGGCAGCCAAAGTATTTGAACTTCAGCTTCACTATGTGTCCTTCAAAAAGAGCAGTGAGGGTTGATATCTTTTTAGGATTGACTGATTTGATCTCCTGGCAGTCTAAGAGAATCTCTGGAGTCTTCGCCAACATCCCAGTTCAAAAGAATCAATTCTTTGGCACTCAGCCTTCCTTATGGTTCAACTCTCACAGTTATACATTACTACTGAAAAAAACCAAAACTTTTTATTATACAGGCCCTTGTTGTCAAAGTGATGTATCTGCTTTTTAATATCCCATCTAGAAGTAAGTGTCTTTTAATTTCATGGCTGCAGTAACCATCTGCAGTGACTTTGGAGCTCAAGAAAATAAATTCTATCACTGCTTCCATTTTTCCCCCTTCTATTTGCCAGGAAGTGATGGGATGCCATAATCTTAGTTTTTTTTTTAAAATGTTGAGTTTCAAGCCAATACAAAATGCTTGTTTTATGATATTTTTGAGAATGACAAACATTTTCATGAGATTGAGATATTTCCTCACAGTGTAATCTTATCCTAGAAATGTGAGAACAAAGAATGATGCCAAATTAAAGAAAATGCAAGTATATTGAAATCATGTCCATATTTCTTCTTATAGAGCACTGTTTCTCACCCTTGGCAATGTCTAGGATTTGAAGTCTTAATGTTGCTGAGGATGAAAAACAGTGTTGTAGAGTTAAAAATTGAATAAGAAGTATGGGACAAGAAGAAAATTGTAAAATATTGCAGACTAGTCTTTTACTATACTGTTTCAAAATACAATAGGAACATAGGAAATATGAAGAACTCACAAATTTAGTTTGGTAGAATGATGTTTCATATGACTGGGTTCTGGAGGATAAAACTGAAATATTAGCTTAGTGGAATAATGGAACACTTTCCAAAGCTATGTTGAAATAAGATTTCATTGGAGATAGCAAAATGTTTTTGCTCAGCCCTAGTAAAGAAACAATCTCAGAGGCTTCCAGGGAGTGAAACTGGAGTTGATTATTGTGGCAAAGACCAATGAATCAGTGAGTAGATTAATTTCTTGGAATCACTCTGGATAAGGAGAGGATGGGAGATCACCCATATATGTTCCATACAGCTGGTCCTCACAATGAGGCCTCTGGGCAATGGTTTTCCATGGGTTTGAGTGTTGGAAATAACAGGATTAGCCTTCTTGCTTACAACTGCAACAAAGGCTTTTTAAAGAACACTAAGTTCACAAATGTCACTTTCTCATCAATCAATTTACAATTTTGGAAATTGCTTATTACTGACTTCTAAGCTATTAGAGATGGTCAGAATGAGAACTTTGAAAACATTGGGTAAGTGTGCCATTAATCCTAAATCAAAGAAATCTTTTAAGCTTAAAAAAATTAAAGAATTTGACATAAACAGAAAACAGCTGAATAAGATCTTGTTCTTTAAAAGTCCTGATAAAAATTGATAATTGAATATTAAAATAAGAGCTACCATTAAAAGACAAACACCTATTGTATATATAATATTGCAGTGCAGGCTCTGTCCCTAACATATTTGATTGTGGCAGAGCAAGGAGAGCTTGCTTCACAATACATATTTTGCCTCTCTTGTCCCTTCTGTCATCTGAATGGCCCCATAATGTCATCTGAATTCAGGATAAAGGATACCTCTAAATAACATGTTTAACT
Organism: Notechis scutatus; assembly: GCF_049901735.1. NCBI lineage: Eukaryota > Metazoa > Chordata > Lepidosauria > Squamata > Elapidae > Notechis > Notechis scutatus. The sequence continues at coordinate 94,845,295 of NC_142010.1, read as the reverse complement.
GTACACAAATCACAGGTAGATTGCTTCCTGGCCACAGAAGCTGGGAAGGAGTGAACAGTTAACAGAAGTTAAGTATTGGATGTTTATATTCATTATATGCAATAGCTAAACCTAATTATGCTTTCATGGCTTTCATTTAAAAAATATAAAGGTACAGAAAGCTCCATGAATGTTCAGCTATCTAGATATCATGATCGGAAAATAAGACTTCTAATATTACAATAAACAGTGAGTGAAAGGACTTGATGACTATGTAAAACATAATTAACATCGGTATTATTTATAAGGCATAGAGAATATAGTTATCTAATAGTTGAGATTAAGGAATATAAGGAAGAGTTTAACCATCTCTCTTTACTGAGCAAAATTGGCCACTGTCTCTCACCTTCATATCATTCATCCCCATCATTACTACTTGCATTATGAAAATGCTCTCCCCCATTGTCAATATTTTCTGATGCAAATAGATTTGGTAGAGAAAGATTTTCTCTTGGAGTTTTATAGCCCTGACCTCCATCTGGCCCCTCTTTGCATTTGAGTTAACGTATATACATCTCTTTTTTTTCTTCAGAATTGCTATCTTTGGGAGAAATTCAGTGTGACATTCATAAATTTCCTTAATGTTGCAACTGAAGAGTGTTTCTGTCTTGTGCCATTGTACAATTACCTACTGTAGACTTATTATAGAAAGTCTGTTCCTTCATAAAACACTACGTCCCCTAAGTTCCTTCCCCTAAACACTAGCGGAAGGAAAAAGACTATAGTGCACCCAGTTCTAGAATTTTTCATCCTGGATGCCAGACACTTGGTGCCACTGCTCATTTTCCAAATGAGCTGGAAGAGATACACAATTATTCTTACATCACTCTGACAATTTTTAGGGTCCCTCATGAACCATCTAGAGAGCAATCAGATTCTCAAGATGTGCTCAGCTAATATTTTCATCTTAAAAAATGTCAGCAGACTAGAATTTTAGCCAAAAATTGGCTACACCGGGGTTTGTAGAAGAGCAAAGAGAAGTTAAAAGGAAGATATGACTCTATTTTTTTTAAAGTCTATTCCCTTATAGTTATATTTTATGAATCTTAAAAAAAAAATAACTGCCTTAAATGTAAATCTTTCAGGGAATTTTAAGGAGAGGAAAAAATGAAATATTGTACAATCCACCAAAATGAAATCCATTAAGGCATAGAGGAACTCAATTCATGGAATCTGCTACTATTTAGGAATAATTAGTAATTAGTAATCGGCTATTCTCTAATTTTAAATGTTTAATTGGTCTATTACATATAAAAATTTCAGGAAATCATATAGATATGCATGCATTTAAGGAAATTATTTGTAGAATTTGTGGGAGATGAATGCTACAATACTTATATTCAAAGATACATATTTTAAGAAAGTTGCAAAGAGTGGTGTATATGTAAGGGAAAGAATCAGAAGTATCACCTCTAATTTAATATACTGATTTTCAGTAGTTTTCCAAGTTACTGTTTTGCCTTATACATTATATATCAATGTTTTTGTTGTTTTTGTTGAGAAAACATTTGATAAGGTTTATAAACATTCCTATTCCAATGCTAGAATGTTCCAGATCAAGATGTGGGAAAGAGTGCATTTGGTTGCAAATGAGAACATGAATATGAGTGGAATGATAACCTGATGAAATGGAATAAACCAAGCATTCGTGGATATAAACTTTATAGTAAAGTCAAGGAAGACCCCATGGGAAAGAGGTTGGTCTTAATGTCATGGAAAGTATAAAATCTAACACGGTAGAAAATATTGGAAGACCAGATTCCTCTAAAAAAAACTCATCATGTATGATTAGCAATATCTGGTCACAATGTAAAATCTAGGGTATGCTCTTGCCTTCCTGAGAAAAATATGGAGAACAAACTTGAGATGTTGAAAGAAATCAAGGAGACATGCAAAATAAAACTTTGTAATACCTTACAATAGCTGCTGACAACCATGATTTTTAATCAACAACACTGAACATGACGTTAGATTTAGCATACATGCAAATAGGAAACTGGTGCTCTTGAGGTTGGTTGTTTTCTTGCTGGACATTTCATTACCCAAAACTAGGTAATATTAATAGGGCTGGTATGGAGTGGTTCTTTTTATTTTTTCAGCATTGATGTCAACCCAGAGCTGCAAACAGTCTCCCTTATAAAAAAATTGACATCCTGGTTTAACAGTCACATTTGACCATAAGTGGAGAAGCTTCTAAAATATAAGGGAAGTTCTATAAAAGAAATTTAAAGTCAATGGGCTAAATATCATGGGCGCTGCTGATTATTTAAAACCAAAGTAATTGAAACTCAGGTAAAATTTGTTCCATAATGAGTAGATAAGTTAAAGAGTTATTAGAATAAGATGAACAAAAATTGTGAGACATCCGCTAATTGCATAAACAAATAATACTAGAATAAACACATCCTGTGAACAGAAATATTCCTTCTTAATGCACATTTCTGGATCAAACCCAGTGATAGAGAAAATAAAAGCTGTTTGAAGGAAGAAGGGCAATCTTTGTATGAAAGACCATGCAAAAAATAGCTTCTGTCCCTGTTTCTCACAATAGTTGAACTGTTTATTTTTATTTTTTTTAGTTTTTAATAATACTTTTAGGACTTTTACTTTATGCTAATTTATGTTGCTTTCTGTAATCTCCAAATAGCTTTACTTTAATAATAAGCCTTAATAAAATGGCATTTGTAATCTTACGGAAACCCTCACCCTCACTTACACTGGTGAGGTTATGTTGTTGAGAAATGAAACATCTGGAAACAAACAATCAAGCTCAGAGAGCATCACAATTCCAAAGTCTTAGAAATGTTTGTCACCTAAAATGGATCTCTAAATATCAGGCTTACTTTGCATAACAATAATAAGAAGCAACACCAATAACAATAAAAATATGGGAATTTTCTTTCTATAGCTGGTTGATCTTTTTCTGGATGTATTCATTCCATTACAGAATGAAGAATCATCTATCAGAGGTGCTTCACTGTGGATTCTTGCAATGAGCAGGAGATTATACTTGATTATCTAAAGGACAGTTTAAAACTCAATTACCGAGCTTTATCCATGTTTCACAGTGAAATAAAATGAGTTTAAAAATTGCTTATCTCATTGTCCTTAAAAGGGAATTCCAAAGTACATTATAGTTTTGTTGGGCCTAGAGAAAAGAAAGTTAAAGGATGATTTCAGAAACATTTTGGTTATTTCTTTTTTCCTTAAAGAGTATATTTCAAAAGGCATCTACTTTGTTAAAGTAGTATTCATTTTAAACATACCCTACACCTCTTTTTACCTTTTAAAAGATGTTTTTGTTTCACCATTCTTCAAGACTGAATGTTCTGCATGGCACTGTGATGTAAATGAGGAAATTTGGGACCTTTTAGAGAACAGAACACATTTTCACTATAATTACTTTATAAAAACCTATCTCTCTATAACACAACTTTTTTGTATTTCTTAGCGATACTGTCATACTTTAAATAAGAATTTATCTGGTTCTTTTTGTCTTTATGTCTTAATCCACTTCATCAATTAAGAGGTCAAACCACCAAAAGATTTAAAACACCGTAGCTTTCTTTCATCAGGACATATTCTAAACTCCTTTCCCTGATGATGCTGATTGATTTGTATTTTATTGCTTCTTCTTCACATTGGAGAATAAAAGCTGATTGAAAGCAGCAGCTGTTCTTATACTATACTCCTCTAAATGGTGTGTGTGTGTGTGTGTGTGTTCTCAGTGAATGAAACCTGTGAATTCTTGTTCTGACATCATTTCTTGCTCAAATGTGCCAAAGAAATAAATGTAGTTTTGCCACAGGGCATACTTTTATCTAGGGAACTCAGTCAATCCTTCTCACTCCTGCTTTGATCTTGCCTAGATATCAATGGGCATAATCGTTTAGATCCAGGTAAATGTATGTGCAGTTAATTAATGTAACTCTCTTACCAGCCATTGTAAAGCTCCACGCTGAATTTTCCTCCACCAATTTGCAAGATTATTTTCTCCTTAGACTCTTAGACAGTTCACCTTATAAGGAGGAACACGTAGGAAGATTGGAGAAAAGGGGAAAGATGGCCACGTTATGCATATATTTGTTTTGATGCAAGGATGCTATTGCTATAATATTCTGATAGTTATTGACAAATTGAAAAACATTTTCCCAATTCAGATGCTGAAACTTCATATGGATTGGTAAGTGTATGAAATTGTAGTTCCTCTCACAAAATTACAGAATTTGGTCCTTTCAGAAGTCTCTCTACTGAAGGGTTGGATTTTTTTTGTTTTATTTTTTGAGGAAATTCAGCAAGGACTCATAAAATTAAAATCTGAATTTTTAACTTTCAACTTGCAAACTTGGTCCAGATAATTTGCAATAGGTGTGTGATTAAAAATAAATTTATTTTTTTATTTGGTTATCTACAGATCTTCCATTCAGGTTTTAAAGAGTTCATTACATATTTAATTATACACATTCACATTTTTAAAATACTCTAGGGGATGTATCTTACTATTGTTTTCATAGGAGTACAGATCAATTTAACTATGAACACTTTCCTCAGCTGACATTTTCTGTCACTATTGATTCATTAAATGCAAAATGTATCTTCAAGTTTCTCAAACTAAACATATATCATTATAATTGTGATTTGCTAATGTTGTTTTTTTCTAATTATTGCTCTCTATACAAGTTAGTATAATGATTGAACGTACAATTAATATTTCACTTGTCTGTTATGCTTGTTTTTTCTGATATTGCCTTTAATTCATTTTTCAGAGTGAAATAAATATAGACCTATATGAATATAATAACATTATCTAATTATTCATCTTGGTTGGTAGAAAAGAGACTATTAACACATTTTGTTAGCTTATTAACTTCTCTTTATTTTCTTCTAGTACCTGTATGATATGTTTTGTTCTATTTAGTATATTTGTATCTTCCTTTCATTTGTCATGGAGTAGACGCTGCATTTCTAAAATAATCTTGCATGTAGGAAGTTAACAAACATCCTCAGTTTTAACCAGAATGCTAGATTGTGTGCCTATAAATGAGCTTCTAAAGGCTGTCTAAGACTTGATGCATGCATCTTCAGGATGCATTTTTAGAATAGCTACTTTAAGGTGCATTCATAGTCTGCATAAACACATTTTGATTTGGATCACCACAGGATCATTATATACTATATTGATCTTCCAAGAATGGATTAGAACATACCATTTGACTAGTATGATTCTGTCTTGTTTCTATATATTCCTGGATTGGCATGCAACTAATTCACAAGTTGCTAAACTTCTTACTTATTTTGTAACTTTGGAATGTGTTTAAGGAAATAATTAGCCACTAATAGAAGGAGGAAATGATTACATAACAAATTATATGACAGTTATTGAGTCATATTTGCAAATGCTGAAGGGTCATATTTGCAAATGCTGAAATTGATCTATTTCTTTTTAAATGCAATCCTAAACTTACTTATGTGGTAAGTAGAATGTAGTTTTGACCTAAAAGTTTAGGATTAGTTATTTTTTTAAAGATTGAATAATTCAGATATATTTCTCTTTTTCCTTTCTAGGGCCTTCAAATCATCACAGCCAGTCAACTCTGAGACCACCTCTTCCACCACCTCACAATCATACTCTATCTCATCACCATTCTTCTGCCAACTCCCTCAACAGGAATTCCTTAACAAATCGGCGGAACCAGATCCATGCACCAGCTCCTGCACCAAACGATTTGGCCACCACACCTGAATCTGTTCAGTTACAGGATAGCTGGGTGCTGAATAGCAATGTGCCACTTGAGACCAGGTAGAAAAATGTTCACATTTGCAGAATGATTTTAATACCATTCCTTTTTTGAAGAATGGCTTTGAGACAATTCACGAGATTAGTTGAGATTTCTAGAGGGGGAACCATTCTTTGTATAGCATGTTCACATGTCATTTTTGTATTATTTATTAATTTATGTAATTTGTATAGATGCCTATCTCATATAAATGATTCTTGATAGCTTACAATAAAATATATCAAAAAACTAAACATAGTAGGTCAAGATACTTCATATATAATAAAAAAAAACACATAGCAGTTGAGTTTCTTAAATAACTATCAATAAAACCAAGAGACAGGCACTATTACACTCTCGGGGCTCCAGGGTCAGCCACAAAACTAAGTTTTTAGGGACTTGCAAATGGTGAGCAGGGTCAGGACTGATTTAATCTCAGGTGAAATTAATTACACAGTGTGGGTGCCATAGCATAAAAGACCTTTTTTCCTGTAGCCAAGTTATGTTTAAGTGGGTATAGCCCTTCATAAAGAGCCAGGTGTTAAGGGGCTGGATGTTAATAAGGCAGAACAATGATTTCAATAAAAGAATTTTAAGCAAGTTCATTATCATCAAGAAGACTTTGCAATGTTTTATCTTGTTTTAACCAAACTGATAAAAAGAGCTTTTCTAATAAATAACAATGTCGTACATAACAATATAATGTAACCAAATTCCTAATTTTTAATCTGTAAATTTATTTAATTAATGTTGATCAATTCAAATTATCCTTGTTGGATACATAGCTATTTGTTAGTCATATTTTGTAAATAAATTTCATGTCACATATTCTACTGCAAACCACAGGAAGGTGTTACAAAGGTATACCGACTAAGTGTTACTAATGCATTATGCATTTGGCTCCTTCTGTGGTAATAAATAGACTAATTTGAAAGTAAATATTTTGGAAACCTGAAAAAACAATCACTGATTCAAGACAGACCAAAGTATAATTTTCATTTATACTTCATCCAACGTGCAGTCTTATTTAAATCTCCCTTATATACTGTCGATTTGATACCTGCAGGGCAAATGCTAATGTTTTAAGAAGTCCTGTGTTTGTTGACTGTGACAGAAAGGGGGAAAAAAACTGTTATTATTTTTTACATTTTGCTACTTCTTTAATTTCAGTGTCTGTTTATAAATGCATCAAATATACAGATGCATTACAATACAAAAGTACAAAAAAGTTTTGTACTGTAATACCTCTAAATTTTTTGTAGAGTTTGTAAATGTAGACTGAAATTTCTTAAGACTATTGCTAATTTCCCTTATCACTCCTTCTGATCTTTTGTGTGAATCTATGTTCCCTTCTCACATTCCTAGTAATATGTTTCATTTTCCAATAGTTGCCCCTTTGTAGAGCCTAGATCCTAAAGTAAATTACTTACAACCTACATAGATTTTGTATGTTTAAGGCAAGAATCAAAGTATCAGGTAGCCTAAACTACTAAGTTGTCCATTCCATCTGTGTGCTTGAGTTTTATATAGAATGACAGTTCTGAGGCACATCCATGATGATAACGATAGATCCACAGCATAAGCTTCCCTTTGTTTCTCCAAATTGGGATAGAACTCTGAAGCCAGACCCTGACATGCACTCTTGGAAAATAAGGCAGAACAATCTACCATATACATAGACATAATATATATTACAGAATATAACCATTAGTATTTCTATGAAAGAGGCAAAACTCACATAACTTGTGGGGATAAAATATCTATTTATCTCTGTAGTTAAAGCCCATTTAAATCTGTAATCATTAAGACTGGGAAACACAATTGAGAAAGCTGAGGACAGAGATGACTAAGGTCATTATAAGCTCTTTGACCAGACAAGAGTGGGTACATGCATGCCTTTCTAATTATGCTTTCTGTTGGGGCCACCTCAAAAACCAAACATTACAGATAATCATCCAGAATTAGAAGAAACAACACTACTGGAAGAGACAATCTGGATCTCTTTAATCCATGTGGTAACACAAATAGTGTCCCAGGTGAACAGGATTCCAGACTTATGCAGTTGGTCACAACATTTATGCAGACAGTGCCAAATCTAAACGAGACAGCAAATGACAATGTGTAGAGTGAAATTTGTTCCATCGGTAGATGGTAAGAAAAAGAAATAAAGTATTCATGTAGTCAGCTTCATGACACCTTGCTGTGGGTGGGTGCATTGGTCTTGGAACAGTTTTTGGAAATTGATTTCTAATTTTTGGAAATGAATTTTATCCAAGGTGCATCAAGTTAACTTTATGATAAATAATATTAAAGTGAATATTATGGACAAATTAGTAAATCTACCCCTAGGTACTGTGACTTATAGTAGAAATAAATGTGGAAAAGTTTAATCATAACTTCTCACTTCTTATTTTCTTTCATTCCTGATATGTATATACCTAGCACCATAGATAAACATGAATATTTATTGGGGAATAAAAGAAATCAAAATGAGAACATAGGTAGCTGCCTTATACAGAAGTTAGCTATAGTCTAAGTTAGCATTATCAACACTGACTTGTAGTCTCAGATCATTTTTTTCTCCTAGTTTATCCATCCGGAAATGTTGAATATTAAAAATGTATCCTCTTATAACTTTAGGAGATTTTATCTTCATCACTACAGTGCTATTCAGTAGATTTGAGACTAGTTCATGAAACCTTTGAAAGCTGAGAATAGGATTCAAAAGACAGTGAAAGAAAAAGAAAAATAGAAGAAAAAGAAAGATTTATAGTAACAGAACATCAGCTCTGCTACATAATTTTCCTGAGCATATTTCTTTGACTCAAGAAGGTTGTAAGAGATAAGCATGTTTTGGCCAGTTGCCCAGACCTTGTTCGTTGCTGCTGCCAAATTTGTTGAGAATAAATCGGTGAAGATGTGTTGCTTAATCTTAGATAGTATGATGAATCTAGCATTTATTGCTGAGAATTACATTGATGAAAATACTGATTTGTTTGGATGCACTGAATCTTTGAAGTTTCTCATTTCCTAAACTAAATGGCAAATGGCTATAAAGTACTTATTTCAGAATAGTATAAATTTTTACTTATGTATAGACACAGCTTAGTTATCTCTAAGATTTGGTGTGAAACCGAGGTTTAAGTTAATATGTTTTCCTCAAAGCACATTCTTGAATTTTCCTTGATTATAACTACAAAATCCTTGAAGTTTTTAAATATTTAGTTGTAAAGGTCTAAGGTATAATCACAACTTAATTTTGCTCAAAAATAAATTTAATTTCTTAACCAGAGTTTCATCCCAAATTAAAGGAATTACAATTGGAATAAGAAATCAGTGGCAGAATTTCTGTGGGAAAGATTGAAATAGCCTTTTAAAAAATAGTAGCTTTATTATATAAAGCTGCACCATTTATAAACTATTATTATTTATTCATTCATTCATTCATTCATCAAATTTAAAAACTGCCCATCTCTCTCATAGAGGGACATTGGGCATTATACTGATAAAATATTAAAACATTAAAAACAATAGATAAAATTTTAAAAGACAAGGATGAATTTAAAAATGTGTGAAAGTGGATTAAAAATGGGAGACAGCTTTCAGAGTGCTGATCAGCTCCATGGCTTTGTGCTCCTATGTGAACCCCAAGCAAGGCCACAGGGCCATGTCTTCACATCTTTCCAGAAGGCCATGAGGGTGGGGGCCTGTTCATCTCCCAGAGTGGGGAAGAATATTCCAGAGGGTGGAGCAAGGATTGAAAAGACTCTCTTCTTGGACCCTTCCAGTTGAAATTATTTCATAGACAGTATTCATGACATTTTCCCCTCCTGATTTATTTATTTATTTATTTGATTTATTTGATTTGCCAATTGTTTACAAGATAATAAGTATAAGCGTATACATAGTTGTGAATACATGAAATGGGTACATATAAGAAAAATAAAAGAATAAGAGAAACAATAGGACAGGGACGGTAGGCACGTTGGTGCGCTTATGCACACCCCTACAGACCTCTTAGGAAAAGGGTGAGGTCAATAGTAGACAGTCTAAGGTTAAAGTTTTTGGGGTTTGGGGAAGAGACTACAGAGTCGGGTAGAGTATTCCAGACGTTGACCACTCTGTTGCTGAAGTCGTATTTCCTGCAATTGGGTGGGACAGGCTGATGTAATAGGACAATGATGCCCCGAGAAAGGAAAGAGAAAATGAATGTATTCACTGCTACTTTCTAACTTTGTACAGGCAGAAAAAATATGTCATCCCTCTATTGCAATGATGCTGTGTATACAGTATAATCTTGGTTCAAAAAGTATTGACACTCATGCCAACTTACAGTCCTTTCTTCCTCTTCCTTCTGTCTATACTTCCTGAATTTGTCACATACTCATATTTGCTGAATGGCAAACGCCCATCCTTTATTTATTTTTTCAAAGTTTGAAATGAAATTGGATATTAATAGATTGATCACTTTTATAAAATAGCAAAACTGTTTTTCACAGAACAATATATTTAATAACAAGCAAACAAACCTAGATAAGAAACAATCCTCATTGTGTTGTTTGGGTTTTGTGAATGTCATCCCAGATAGATTTCTCCCTCTATTTTTTTCTAAGAATAAAAAAACAAGATATACTGCTACCTCTTTCTACTTTAACAAATGTCAATAAACTTAAGAAATATATTTTTTCTATGAATCACTAAACTTATGTCAGCCAATTTTTGATCCATAATTCCTCTCCTCTTTTTGGGACAATTTCAACCTATATATTTTCATCAAAGAAGCAGAGAAACAACTGAACCCTTTCACCTGAAATTTTGCTTTATGGCTTCGACGTATTGAATTGACATTCTGTTCCCAGATGACCATAATGTTTCACGTTGCACTGCACTTTAATTTAGCAGTTTCCTTAGCCTTCCTTGAAATGTGGCAGCTTATTAATCTCAATATTGGGGCTTCTTCATATATACAACCTACTTACAAAATATGCTGCTGCCCATTTATTACAAAAATTCTATTTTGATTATGGTCTGCACATCTTTTCTCCCCTTGTTAAAAAGAATAATGCAATTGTGCAGTATATAATCTCTCCCTGGATATTTAGAGTTCAAAGTTTTAAACTCTTCAGTGTTATCTTAGTAATGAGATATGTACTTCCCCTAGGTAGTGCAAAATGATAACATAAGGAAACAGGATGTCTCAACCACCATCTATTTTGTTTTGATTTTTAGAAATTCTTTGCAAGTTTGTTAGAATTCCTTGGGAAAATAAAATTTGTTCTTATGGGAGATCAATTATATTATGTATAAAAGTGATATGAATATGTCAAGACACTTTCATTATTTCAATAGTTTCTTGTTACAGCTTTAATATTAGATGCAAAACTCCTTTATCCGGTATTGTATGTGGAGACCATATGAGCAGCTAAACAGCTAACAGCAGTTGTTTAAAGAGGGTCAGTTTTAACCCAAAACATATATATTACACAAATGCAGAAAAGCAGGGAAACAAGTGCTTAGGACATCCTCCTTCATACCATCCATTTCTTGAGGCCTCCAAGAGATGAATGGGTGCAAGATAGGTAGGTTAGGTTAGATATTCCTCCCCCAGTTTTGAGTAACTGTCTCATAATAAGTGTCTCATATGACACCGATTTGGGGAATAAAATTATTTTAAAATATTCGTGTATATTCACAAGCAAGCAAGCAACATGGAGTGACAGGCTCATAGCTATGTTTTTGTTTGATGGACTTTGTGTGTTGTTAGCTGCTCTGTTTTGGACCTTGGCCTGCTTAATTGTATGCCATCTCAAGGGGGGAATGTTTACTTCAGAAGAACAGCAGATCAATTATGTGGTGGGAATGCAGCAGAGCTACCCTTTATTAATTGCTTGTTAGTTTGAAACAGGTTTTTCTTTTGCAAGAATCTCTCACTTTTTCCAGTTTGCTTCTCCCAGTTTGCAGTTCAAATTATTAAGGTGCATGTTGAACGGCCCAATATGCTGTATTTAATTTAAGTAATACGATTTGAGATAGTAGAGAAAGCAGTTGTCCATTTAAAGACATCAATACTTTCATGAACGCTATAACGATGGCACTATATTTTTCAATGAAAGTTTACATCATTGCCTTCAGTATATTAAGCTCTTTTGTTATGGAAACTATAGATGGGGCCATTTCAAGATGCCAATCAAAGGCATAATGGCTTATAAATTAGGGTAACCCAAAAAGCTATTATATATTTTCTTTGAAATACAATTTGTCAGAAATTGCACAATGTTTTAATGCCAGTTCTGAAGTCTGTGTGGTGTTATTTATATTAGTATAAATTAAGTCTGCATTACTGTAATTATTCTTTAGTCTTGATGGAAAGAAAAGAAGTTTAAATAGCAAGATAAATTAGGGCTATTCTTAAGTGATTCAAGAATATGTTGCCTTCATTTGCCAGCCAGAAGTGATTTGTGTATTTTTAAAATATTTGTTACTTAATCCAATAAATTTCAGACCATTGGCACATCCTTCGGGCTGGGCTTCTACAGAAGTTATAAAGATAGGAACTTTTACCAAGAAATGTTATATGGCCCACACAATATCACGTACAAGGAGAATTAGCAAAATATATGGCTGTGATAGTCATTCTTTATCAACTTAAAGTAAATTACAGAAAACCTGTTAAGACATAAAGTAGAATGCACCAACAGCGTAATAAATAAAATGTATAACGTTGATAAGATGAGAACTTTATGGGCCAATTTAGAACAATTTTGTAGCCTTTTAAAAAGGTTGGGTTGTAAATGACAGCACTATAATTTATATACATGGTTAGACAGTACAGTGCCTGAACATAGCAATGTACCTACAGATACATCCTTTGGTCTTTACCATAAACGTTCTCCCACTGTATTTAAATTTTTTAATAATAATAATAAAAAACAGGACAGCAAGCATGTTGCATAACATATAAGACCCTTAGGCATTCTTAAGAAATGAAAAAAGGGCTGCTACCACCTTGTTCTTGTTTAGAAATATGCCAGCATTTGTCCAGAAACAATGGAAAGGTAAGCAAAGAAGATGAGAAACATTGTGGGTGACCAGAGAGGGAAGCAGAAAAATACTTCACCAATTTGTCTTCAGGTAAATGAAAACATTTGACTCAACATGGCCAACTATTTTGTTAATAGGCAATTCCCATGGCAACTATTGTATAAAAGTGCTTGTGTGTGCAAATTTGAAATCTGCCAATAAATCCAACAAAGCTGGTTACCTCTATTTTTTTTTTTTAATTCTCTACCGTAGGGTGGGGGATGTTGCTGTCCTCAAGAACATACTGCACATCAATTTTCATTTTTTGGTATAGAGCTGGACTTTAAATAGTGTTTGATAAAGCAAACTATAAAGTCCCATGAACAAATTCAGAAGGCATAGGATATAAGGATAGACTCTATTGCACATTAATAAGCATCTGAAAAACATGAAACAAAGCTTTGAAATGTACACAATTTTCAAATTGTAAAGTTCTTTCAATATCCCCTTTGGGACCAATATACAATTATAAGAGCTCTGGAACTGAGGGTAAGTACTACAATGGTGAATTCTATTGAAATGAAAATGTTCATGATAACAGTGTAAAAAAGCAACCATCTTGCTATGAGGGTTATGCTATGTAGTAGTATTAATATATATATTTTTGTTTATTAACTGGTCTCAGATGAACAGCAGAAAGGAGAAAACAAGAAGAATAATGTCTTTATTTTCTGGGCCACCACATAAAGACATTTTTGTTCCCCTTGTGACAAATGGGCAAGTCACCCGTGAATGTATCTTTTTGACCATTTTAAAACCCAGAATGCCAAGTAAGGGCACTCAGCAGGGCACTATATTACCCAAAACTATTTGCAATATTAAGGATTTTTTTTTTTTTGTAAATTTTATTTGAGTTTTCACACAAAAAAATATATACAAATAAAACATCTTTTTTGAAAGTAGCGTAATCCCGGGTTACATTTCTACGTACAGACACAAATTCAATTTCATGCTCATTTTTATGTTCTGTTCCATATCTTATTACTATTTTACATTTTCTGCATAGCTTCTCCCCTCTTTTAATTTTCTCAATTTTATTTTAATTATCTCATCTCAATTCCAATCATTATATTTATATTTGTTGTCTGTCCTGTTTCAATTATCGATTATCTTTTCTCATTAAACAAAGTTTCTCCTGTAGTTACTGTTTGGAGTATGACGCCTTTATATCTTTTAAGTTTATCCATTTAACTCTTATTTAGGCTTCAATATATACCCTAAAGTTATAACATTCAATATAATACATAACTTCCATTCGGATTCTGCTTGGTACATTCTTAAAATATACACTATATTCTTAAAAAAAGAAAAAATTATAAATGTATGTAATTAAAACAACACATTCCATTCCAATTCCGTTCTATCATTAATATTAATATTCATTAAAATCTTAACTTCTTTAACATTACTTTTCAATTAAATATCATACTTCTATGGGAACAATTATAAGCTTTCCATAATTAATCCCCCCCTTCACTTATATTTTATAAAACATTAACTAATTAAAATGTTCCCGTCCCTTCCAAATTCAATTTTCTCATTTATTTTATTTCACTTCTTTTATTAACAAACATTTCACTAAATTACACTAACTATTTTATCCCTCATTTTAATCATACATTGTTTCCAATTTCTATTACTAATATAACAATACAATCTTATGTACCTTTACAGAATCCCTTTTTCAGTTAAATTTCACCCATTATCTCTAAATAGGTCCTGTTTCTCTATATTTTGTTCCGGTCCTTTGTAACTTCTTTTCCTTTCCTTCTTCCCTATCTTCTTCTCTCTCCTTTTTTTACCCCCTTGTCTCTCTACCTCTATTTCTCTCTTCTGTATTCCCCACTTCTGTTGCTTTCCAGTATTATACTTATTTTTTGAATTATTTTTCTTTTCTTTGGTTGTTTTTTTAAGTCTTAAATTCTCCATTCTCTTCCCCCCCCTTTCCTTTTTCTTCCCCACATAGAATTACTTGTTCATTAAAGATGGCTTCTTCTTTGTCCCAGTCTTCTTGTTTTGCAGACGTTTCTTGTTGTTTCTCATAGTTCCAAATCTCCATTTCTAAGAATTGAAAAACGAAGCCAAAAGAATCCTTCCCTTCTTGTGCATGTTCTTTGTACTTTTTAAGTTCCATTTTCAATTCATCCAGAAGTGGTGCCATTGTGTAAATTTTTAAACAACCACCCGATTAATTTTAGTCATTCAAATGCAATAACCAAGAATCCAAAGATCACCAAGTAATCTAAATACACGCAAGCTGTTTCTTTTTACTCTTTTTTTTTTTCACTTTCTCTTCCTGTGGTTCTACTGTTTAGTTACAAAGTTTCAGTTAAAATGTATCTTTTGGAAGTCTTGTTGAAGTTTTACTGTAGATTCTTTTTAATTCCAGGCAGTCTCCTCCCTCTTTCCAGATCCTACTTTTATTCTTTTTCTCTCGCTTCCTGCTTATGAAAAAAAAATTTAGTGTCCAGAAATCTTTATTATCCCCTTGACATTTTGTTTTATTTTCAGCTTAATTGCCTGTTGATGTCAAAGCAGATTTTTCCGATTTCTTATTTAAGTCTCTTAGTTGTCAGTATAGGGAAAGGGAGAAAAGAAGAAAAAAAAACCCAAACCTTTCCCTTTTCACTTTCCTTCGCTGCTTCCGACTCTTCTTTGGGAGCGATGTTATTTTTTTGTAAGTTTAAATTCCAGGGTACCTTAGTTGTTGCTTTTGCAATTTAACCCGGCCAGCCAAAACTTTCACTTCTTGTCTTCCTCCTGCACATTTTTTTCCGGTCGAGTTCTTCTTTGTGGTGGCCATTTCTGACCACCGCTGCAACCGCCTTTGGGAAAGGGAGTAATGGCCAGCTGAGGAGGAGAGATGTGGCTCTACTCAACCCTGCTGGCAGTCTCCCCCTTCTTCACCACCTCTACAGGGTGGCTTAGCCCCGAAACCAGCCGGGTCGGGGTGCTCCAGTGGCGAGCCCGGACTGAAACCGCACACGATCGTGGATTTCTGTCTGTTGCCGAAGGAACTCAAACCAGAAGACCCGCAATATTAAAGATTTCTTGTTAGTAAGATTTTTTAAAAACCATAGAAACTACACATCTCTTCTAAAAGGACTATTTGTTTTTGTATTTCTGTTTCTTATAAAATAAGAAGCCAAGTTCTATCTGCCTTAAAGTCTATTTCAATAGCTACAATATGTCCTGCCTGCCCTGTTTTGCTGCTAGTTTTAAGACCGCCTTCCTGTAAAACATAGGAAGGCTTTAGAAGTGCTGTATACTAAACATTATCTTATGCTTCTCTACCACTTTAAAAAAAATTAAAATGTGTTTATATTCCCTCACATCAGCTGCTGTTCTCAATGGTGTGGGAAGCAATTAAAAAAGAAATGAGAACAGAGCTCTACAATATCTTCAGGCAATTTATGATAGTATGACTAAGGTACTTAAAAATATGTGTGCCCATCAACTAAAAAGATATGTTGCCAATTTTCATATTTAATAATATATCTTTTAGAAATGTATAGAGAAAAATTAATTTCTAATGTAGGAAGAGGGAATATCCAGCTGCCACATTTACAACTTTTCCCTCAGCTCACTTGGAATGGTGTCCTTATTTTTTGTAACCAACATCTGCTCTTGTTGATATAAAATCTAGCTAACCCCTGACTGAAAAAAAAAAGTTCTACATACAATATATTGAGGCTAAAGTAGTTTAGGTCTTACTTGACACATTGGTCAAATGACAAATCAAACATTATTGAATAACCTGTAATGTGGCAGTAGTTCAATACTGTGAAGTACTCGAAGAAGCCTTGATCCTAATAAAAGTTAAAGGATTGGCTGGTTGCCTACTTAGCACATTAATTTACAAGTGGAACAACTTTTTTTAAAAAAGGTTGGTGTCATCAATGATCCTCAAATTTCATGCTAAAGTCTATATATAATCATTCACTTTTACATTTTTTATAAACAAAAAATAATTTCATTATTTTATAAATATTTTCATAATTACCAACAAGATTAAAATGTACTTTTTTAGGTTTTTAGAAAAAGTAAGCTATTTTAAAATACAGGATTTTTTAAAACCATACTTAACTATTGAATTGGTTGAATTTTAGTCAAATATTAAACCTACTGACTTGCTGGCTTAATAGCTGTTTTAAATCTGATAGAATTATTTGCACCATTGCTTTAAAAAAATCCCTTGCTTACTGAGGACACCACTTTCTGGAAAATGGAAGATGTTTGATTTCTGATTTCTGAGTTAGCTTCACTGCTTAGGTTTTGTATATAGAGATAGGGACTCTGGCTATGCAAATATTTTAGAGATTGAATTGCTTGCCTCCTTCTCTTTCCTGATATAGAGTGTCTGTTTGATATAGAGTGAAGAAAGACATGTCCTCCTGAGTTGCAGGAGTTGCAGCTCTTTTCTCAGGGGAGTTTGTAAAAACTCATTAATTAACTACCAAAGCTTTTTATGTTCTCAACCAAAAACCCAGCAAAATCAAGCTGCCACTGAAAGGCAGCATATGATTAATATTAGTGATCATGTTAACAAATATGTACTGTATATTATAGTGGTTATCAAAGTGATGTAAAACAGGAAGAAATCTGATAGCGTATTGAAAAATATCAGACTATGATCTTCAAGTTAGTACAAAGGGGCTATCTAATGATATTTGTGTTCTATGATTTCCACAGTGTGGAGAACTCTTCTATTATTCAGCATATACATTGACTTATAATTCAAAACTTACTCTCATGAAAGTTAAGTTTTATTTTTTCAACCTTATGCTCATTCATATATACATAACTGGCCTCTTCCAGCACGGAATGAAATACAGATTATCTTCAGCGCAGTGATAAGGATTTCTGCCTTTTGCCTCTTACCCAGTGTTACCTACGAGCAGGAAAACCAACCAAAAGTCTAGGAATATGTAGTGGGATGGGAGTAAGAGTTTAAGCAGTCTCTTCCCTGACATCTCTTTGCAGATGGTTGATATCAGTTCTCTAAGGAACAAATCAAATCAAAACCTTTAGGCCAGAGAACACTCCTGTAAACATACATAAACTGATAATTATTAATAAAAGTAAAAGGTAACATAAAATATAATAAATTACATGAAACAAATCAATATGCTAACAGTAATACAACTAACACAAGAGAT
The DNA here is from genome assembly GCF_049901735.1 of Notechis scutatus. Taxonomy (NCBI): domain Eukaryota; kingdom Metazoa; phylum Chordata; class Lepidosauria; order Squamata; family Elapidae; genus Notechis; species Notechis scutatus. The sequence goes on along the minus strand of NC_142010.1, from coordinate 94,827,240 downwards.
CACCAAAACTTCATACTAATCTTCAATCATAGGTAGGGCAGATGGAACAAATGGTAGTACAAAAAAGAAGTGGAAAGATACAGTGAGTCATGGTAAGGATCAAAATAAATAACATTATTGCTAACAAATGTTACTAAAACAGTAAATAGTAATTGCCAGTTGCCCTTCCCTTTCTCTCTTTAATGCATTATTCCTCTCTCAAACCTGCTTGCCTACAGGCTGCTTGCTCCTCTTGCAAGCTGGGGAAACGCATGTAGACATGCACAAACTCATCTATTAAACACTTCCTTTCATCTACAGCCATGTGTCTGGTCTAGTCAGATGACTTTTCTGTGGTATGCAACTTTGGTTTGACAGCTCTGAGACTATATTTCTTTCCATTACAGAAACCAAATTTGCAGGACCTCCATCGTGTTTCAGAGGAGGAAGTGCTTAGAGTTTCTCTGAAGCCCCTCTCAGTGTGTCTCACATCTCACTTGGCATACACACTCAGCAACCCAAGTAGCATTCTGTTAATACTGATCTAAATACTGAAAATCATTGTAATGATTTCCAAAAGCTGTGGCCATAGTAGTTAATATTCTTATAGATAAAAATGTCTGTCTGTCTGTCTATCTATCTATCTCTATCGATCTATCATTTATCTATGCACCCACCCATGGAGGAAGAAAAATGCCACAATAAAAGTCAGCACTTGTATGTGATGGGAGAGGGAGCCACCACACAAGTTTTGTGGAGCCTTTTTTTGTGTACTAATGGGCATACCAATCATGAAGCCTACATTTCATAAGATTGATATTCTGAAGAACATGGGAAACAGGAAGAAATAATCCACTCCACTGACATGCCTGGGCTCTTTGGAAGTCTCAGTATAAATTACCATGTAGCTCTGAGAACAGGACCCAGATGGGAGGAGGCCATCCCACAGCAGATATCTGTCATAGATCCTCTAAAACAGCATCCCTGCAGAAACCCATATTACTGTGACTCTGATGATGTTTAGAATGTCATTAAAAACATGTTCCTCAAGGTCTTAGGGGAGGTTTGACTCCTGTAGCATCTTTTGTTTGCTCTGTGACAATGTATCTCCCTTATGGCAATATACTATTCTGACCTCTGATTGACCAGGTGAAGAAAAATCCCCTGAAGACTTACAAGACATCTTATTTAGGAGTGCAAGTATCAGCTTTTTCCTGCTTGTAAAAAAAAACCCAGCATTGCTACAGAAAATAAAGTAGGGCTCTAAAAAATATTACTGTTCCTTCATTATATGATGCTACAGCAGAAGTTGTATTGCATCTTTACCTGCTTTAAAATATTTTCTGAAGTTGCTGTAGGTTCAGCTTAATGCTTTTATAGAACAGTGTGCCTAAAGGCTGACACCTGCTTTAAAAGTCTAACATGCCATTTTTCTTATTAGGCATTTTTCAAACATGGTGCTACTATGTGTCCAACTGTGTCCATGTTAAAAAAATCTAAGATGCCAATGAACAACTATTCTGGTATTTAACACAGGACAGTTTGACGGAACACTGGCATTGATTAGAAAGAAAGGTTTGTCTTTAGAGAATAGGTAACTACATTTTAACCGTTGGAGAATTGTTAATGTTTTGTTAAAAAGGCAATTGTTCGTGAAAAGACTCAAAATGTTTCTGAGTCATATCTTGCGTCATTATTACTTAATATTTTGGGGTTGAATCTGAATGATTGTTTTCGCTACTAAACCATTTGAATATAGATTATTATCCAACCCAAAAAAGCCTCCAAATTGGTCTGTCTGTATCTATGGAAAAATGCTTGTGGACAAAGGAAATGCATCCATGGAAGCCTAAAAGTGAGGGATCCCAGATCCAATAGTTCATAATTTCCAGATTAATTAACCATAAAAGACAAAGAGCTATTTTCTAGCTCTTTGGGAAGTTTTTAGTACTTCCAAAAATTAAAAGATTAAGGAAAGGCAATATGTTTTTTGCTTGTTTAAGAAAAATATGTTCCTGCTTATATGTATTTTTAATCAACGAATGCCTGTTCTGTATTCTGTAAGTTCCTGAATAACACTGTAAGTTCTGTACATTCCTGAATAACACTGGATCCATTTGTGGGAAAGCAGTTGTGGAGTTTAAGAAAGCTGTGCACACTTTGAAAATCATACAGGCATTGTGTGAACACAGCATCTCTCTCCTGTTTGTTAAATCTCAATTATTGACACTTTCTGAATTATTTTTATGGCATACACTACAGCATCCTAATGTTGGGCAGTCCTGCAGAGTAATCTACTATTGGAGTGTGTGTTTATAGTAAAATATAGTTGTGGGGAGCTTCAGTGTATTCAAGACTAGAAAAATAGTGTGTGTATCTGTGGCAATTAAGCATAGCAATTTTTTTCTTTCTCTTTCTTCCTGATTGGGTCCTTGATTTCTTTTTTTAGAACATGTGTTAGGGCTGAAGCAATTCTGTATGATCTGGCTGTTTAAAAATTGGTTCCTTCTCCCACATTGTGAAAATACCTGATTTATTGCATGTTACACAGAGAACTGCAAGCTAATTCTAGACAAAGTATTTATTTATTCATTACATGTATACCCAGAATAACATGCAACAGAGTTCCCTTTGAATGATCAGAAGTACCCTTATCTAAGATAAGTTAAGAATCAGTTGGTTTTCCTATATTTATTTCAGCTGTTTTTGATACCAAAGGTGAATGAATTTAATCTGAAATTGAAAATATGACATAGGGCCGAAAAACACAGTACACTGGGTTTGTAATGTCAAAGAGCAGCTGACTAGAAAACTAAACATGGTTTAGAGAAAAGAGGATGCTAGAAGAATAGAAAAGTACAATTTGTATAACTGCCTCCTGATTTCATCGAGAGTCAACAATTAGCACCACATTTCAGCAAACATAAGGTCTTGCTCAATTCAGCACTGTCAAGCTGTTCTGTTTAAAGAGCTGTAACAAATGGACAGCCACAGGCATTTACATTTAAAAAATAATAATTTTCAATGAATTTACATTCAATGTGATTTTAAAAGAGTAGTACCTTTGTCTCTTTTGGCTTTTATTTGTAACTGCAGAAGAACTGTGCTCTTCAGTTTTTTGTTCTGTTTACAGATTCCTCTTCTGTTAGAGTTTGCAGCAGAAATTCAAGTCCAGAAAACACAGAGACTGATTTAGCATGATAATTAACTTCTTTATAAACATATTAATATGGGTAAAGTTTACAATACCATTTGTAGATTCTTTCATCGTAACATAAGCAAAAGACACAAGCAGAAGCAGCTCAGAGCAGAACCCAGTTTCTTAGCAAGCAAGCAAGTCTAATTTCACTTTCAATTTTCAGCAAAGCACACAGAGCCAAACCACACCCAGGCTGTCAGCTCCCATTGGCTGGTCTGTTGCCATGCTTACTTTGTTAACCATGTCTCTGCCAATTAATGAATATACTCTGAGATTGTCTGAAATTTCTATTGTTGACCTTTACTGTAGAATTTTGTCATGATTGTTTTTATATTTCATCAGAGAAAATTGTGGTGAATACACTGTTGCTTGCTTTACATATCTTGTCAATTTTTTTAATCCTCTTAAATTTATATATTAAGAATTATAGTAAAAAACATTGTACAGTTCAATGCTCAGTTTACATAAAATAAAAACACAAGCCAAACATAAGAAGCAACAAAAATAAAAGTTAAATATTGCAGCTCTAAACATATTAGGGTTTAACTTCTGTCTGCTCTCTCTCGTCAACAAAGTGGGATTGGAGGTTGCCGATCACCATTGGATCTGGTCATGGCTTTTTCAGAAATAGGCAGACCATAATCTTTTTCAATGCCACTGGGAAGTCGTCTCTTGCAAGGCAAAAAAAAAAAAGTTAATAGGAGGTTCAGTTTGGAAAAAATTGAACTTCCTGCAGTTGTTTCAAGAAAACAAAAACAATTGTGACAGAAAATGAGATTGGATGATATCACCATCAGTTCTCTGATCACTTTGTAATTTCCAGTTTTGCCCCATGCCCAAGGACATAGGATGGTCTGTTCTAGGCAACTTATGGAAGCTATGGGGTTTGAAAGGGATCTTTCAAAGGGAAAGAATGAGTAAATCAGCCTTCTATGATAGTAATATGTCTGTTGTGAGTTTTTTTAGAGGTTTTGTGGTTTTTTTAATTTGTTTTTTGTTTTGGTGCAAAACTTTTCTACTTGCTATAATTGGGAATAGCTGACAATTTATGTGTAAGTTTACTAAAAAAATTAGAAAACATTTCTCTCTCTCTCTCTCTCTCTCTCTCTCTCTCTCCCTCTCCTCTCCCTCTCCCTCTCCCTCTCCCTCCCTCCCTCCCTCCCTCTCTCCCTCCCCCCTCCTCACACACACACACACCACGCCATCACAGTTACCCCACCATCATTGTTATCCACATCCTCATCATCACTATTCCTATTACATTGCTAATAGATTTTTATTATGCAGAAAAGTCTTTTCACCTTTGAAATATAATTTAAGCTTTTATAACATTACATTTTAATTTCTTTAATGTTCTGTACATAGCTTGTTGGTTCTGAGCCACACTGTCTTGAAAGTAGTGCAAAATTCTATGGTTTTCTAGTTGGATGGACCATTAATAAGATATTGCCGGTTTTCCAGAGTCTGAACTTGTTTGTATTAAGGTTTATAAGGCTTCCATTAGCCTTGTGGGTATAATTAAAAATGGTAGATTGAGCTTCAAATATCCTGAATTGTATTTAAAAAAACAACCAGGCTTCCATTGTCTCATGTGACAGAGAGGAACTTTTTACATTACTATTTGTTCCACAAGTATGAATTTCATAAGCATATACAGCACATTATGTGTTTTCAGTTGCTATTTATATTACTGTCTTTTTCCTTGGGAAATTTAAGAGTTGAAGGCCTGAGTGTGTTTCAAGTCATGACTCTTCTGTATGAGCTGGCATTTGAATAAAGTATTAATAGTAAGATTAATCATTAATCAAGACCCTTAAATTATAATCAAATCACTATAAAACAACTTGGTTTTTGCTAGTTCATTCAGTTCATTGGCATGGTTTTCATATAATGCTTAATCATTAGATCACATGTTCCTTTTGGGATAATGTGACACGGGAAGCATCCATTATGGTTTAATCATAACTGATGGTAATATGGTTTGTTTGTTTTGCCTGAGCAAGATGTACAAAAGAGAAGTATTGTCAGCACATAACTCTACAATTAAAATTTAATGTTGAGCAAACAGAAGCTTGCTTTCCTTGTCATGTGTGTTATTACTTTACTTTGTATTTCAAAATAGATGAATTATTTGGCTGCATTACATCTGTTAAACATCATCTATTTATCTTTCTTTCAGGCATTTTTTGTTCAAGACATCATCTGGAACAACTCCTCTCTTCAGTAGTTCTTCCCCTGGATACCCATTGACCTCAGGAACAGTTTACACACCACCTCCCCGACTGTTACCTAGAAATACTTTCTCCAGAAATGCATTCAAGCTGAAAAAGCCCTCTAAATATTGTAGCTGGAAGTGTGCTGCTTTATCAGCTATTGCTGCTGCAATCTTGCTTGCTATACTGTTGGCCTATTTCATAGGTAAGTCACATCTTTCAAGAAATCACACATGATCTGTTGAATAATTTCATGTCAGTCCACTGTGCTCTTAGTCATGCAAAACCAAAGAAGTAATCAACAGTGCTATTTCTAAAATGATGTGTTCTTTATACAGAGAGGAAAAGGACTGGATTTTTAAAATGAAATAACATAAATACACTGCTTAAGAGACAATGCTCTAATTTTTTTTCTATGTAGCTAAATTATATTCATGGCAAAAGGAAATGTACTTATACTTTTTCTTGTAGTAGTGGAGCTCATTGCCAGCCACTTTAAGATTCAGTCCTATGTAGTGTATAATGATTAGGGAATTAGTTTAGTACCCCCCAAAAAATCTAAGTCCTAGTCAACACTCAGTTGTAGAAATTTACCAAAAGTCTAGAAGCTAATGCTATCTCTCAGATTAATTCCCTTGGAAGTTTGTCTTGCCATTATTGTTGTTGTTGAAAGGATAAAGTTTGATCAGGTAATACTATATGATTTCTGGGGGGGGGGGGGAATGAATCAAAATGATAAATGTAATATATAACCTTTGAATGTTCGTTGTTTGATTAGTTATTCATAACTAATCTCTGAAACCCTCTCAACTATCCTTTTTATATATCATAAAGTGACTGGAAAAAGCAATAGCGGCTATAGAAAAACTGTGATTATTGAAAACTTGGTATACATTCCAAGTTGAATACAATATTATATTATGTCTCTCATTGTTATTTCTGAATCATATCACAGTATACCTTCCATTTTTCTCCCTATTATTATCCCATGTTTTATTATCCATATTCTTCATATAAACTCAAGTTACAAAAAGCACATATTACTTTCTTTTACTTCTGTACTCTTTAGATTGTTAGACTGCATTGTTTATTTCTGAATCACCTTGTGAACTGTACTACTATCTTGATACTGATTTCAGTTTAAATTTACTCAGCTGATAACTATACAATAGACATGTTGGAACTCTTCCTCCATAATTATAATGAGACACATAGATCTGAAACTTCTATTGCTTCCTTTCTTCAAATCAGCATTTGATTACATAGTAAAAACACTCTTCCATGTACAATGATATGCAAGCTTATCATACTAATACATTTTGCTTCTGATACATTTATTGAGAAAAAGTGGAAAGAAAACACCAAAATAACTTCACTGGGGTGAAAATATATAAGGGAACTAAAGAAAGATAATTCAAAAATGCATAGTAGTATTTTTAATACAAAATTGGGGATAGCACCATTATATCTCCCTTGGATTTTGTTTTGCACTTTTATGATAGAACTGTCCATTTATAATAAATAAATATTCTGAGTAAATGTGTACAGTATTTCAATATTCTCTTATTTGTCTGAAACAAATAACACACTCAATTTGATGTCTATGGGTATTTATGTGAATAGTTGTTAAAGAGCAAAGTTCAGAAATAAAAAACAGCCCCAGTTGGAGGTGGTTGGGATTGTAGATAATTTTATCTGAATTTCCTGTCAGAAATCTGAAACAGAGGGAATAAAAAATGAAGTTAAATTCTATTCAATTTTTTTTGTGATTAGCATACAGATAGCATTTTTCTATCACTTTTGTTTTTAAACATATTTGATAAATTCTAATTTAAATTGTCTATATACCTTATTTATAACTTTGTAAAAAGGAAATAATTGAAAGATATTTTCTGCCCTCTTCTGGAAGATACTGAAATACTTCTATGTTCAATATTCAGACTTGGAAGTTATTATATTATGAGCCATACCAGTCAGATTGATCAATGCTAGCAACCCCTTGACATAGAACATTTACACAGGATTAGAGCAACATCTAGTAAAGAGCTGAGTAAATTTACAAATATTAGTCCCAAAAGTGAAATGTACCATCACATGGATGCATTGTATCAAGTTGCAGATGGTATGCTAATATCTTAATTGGCCCTCAGTAAAAAAAAAAAAAAAAAAAAGAATGAAGGCACTGAGGTAGAATAGTGGAATCTGCAGAGATTTGTTGGTGCATCCTGAGAGGTTGGTTAAGATTACAGATGTTTAGTTTTTTTAATGTTTTTATAGTTTTAATTTTATTGTTGAAAACCACCCAGACTTGTTTTAAGATGGATAGCCATGCAAATCTTTTAAAACAAAGAAAATTCTAAGTTCTCTTTTAAGGCAAGGATGGAAAACTTGTGAACCACCACAGATTGGTGAACCACAACTCCCACCTTCTCCAGCCATAGTCATTGTAAAGGGCACTAGGCGTTATAGAACTACTACGGGTGGTTACAGTCTTCTATTCTTTTGATAAGGATTTAGTGAAATATACTTGGAGATAAATAAACCTAAAATCCTTGAACTTCAGTATTTGTGATGTGTTTTTAAGCCATGCATCAAGTTTTGAAGCTAGCATACTACTCAGTTTTAAAGGAGCTGGCAGAGGTCATCTCAGAACCACTGCACCATATCTTTCAAAAATCCTGGAACACCGAGGAACTACTAGAGGGCTGGAAAAGAGCTGATGTGGTTCTCATCTTCAAAAAAGGAAAAAAAAAAAACAGATCCAGGAAACTATAGAACAATCAGCCTAACATCAATACCCAGGAAGATACTGGAAAAGATAATAAAAAAACAGACCTGCCAACATCTAGAAACAACAATAACTAGCAGTCAGCACGGGTTTGTTAAAAACAGATCATGCCAAACCAATCTTATTTCATTCTTCAACACAGTGACTAAATTAGTAGACCAGCAAAATACTGTGGACATAATATATTTAGATTTCAGCAAGGCATTCAACAAAGTAGACCACAACCTACTTCTTAGTAAGCGAGAAAAAAGTGGAATAGATAGCACCACCACTAGATGGACTCGCAACTGGCTGGCAAACCATACTCAGTGAGTAGTCCTTAATGGGTCTAAGTCTACATGAAGGGAAGTAAGCAGTGGGGTGCCACAAGGTTCCGTCTTAGGCCAGTACTCTTCAATATCTTCATTAACGACCGAGATGAGGGAATAGAAGGGGATCTTACCAAATTTGCAGATGATACTAAGCTGGCAGGAATAGCTAACACCCAAGAAGATAGGCTCAAGATCCAGATGGATCTTGACAGACTAGAACACTGGACCATATCTAACAAAACAAAATTCAATGTAGAGAAAAGTATAGTCCTACACTTAGGCAAGAAAAACCAAAAGTACACATATAGACTGGGTGAAACCAGGCTCAATAGCAGTAACTGTGAGAGGGATCATGGAGTCTTAGTGGACAATCAGCTAAATATGAGTCAGCAGTGTGCAGCAGTAGCCAAAAAAGCTAATGCAATCCTAAATTGTATTAACAGAGGGATACAATCAAGATCAAGGGACGTACTAATGCCACTCTATAAAGCCTTAGTAAGACTACACCTAGAGTACTGCATCCAGTTTTGTTCACCACATTATAAAAAAGATGTTGAGACTCTAGAAAAAGTACAGAGAAGAGCAACCAGGATGATTAGAGGACTGGAGGCTAAAACATACAACGAACGGTTGCAGGAACGGGACTTGGCTAGTCTAGTAAAGAGAGGGAGACATGATAGCGGTCTTCCATATTTGAGGTGCTGCCACAGGAAGGAAGGGGTCAAACTATTTTCTAAAGTGCCTCTAGGCCAGATAAGGAATAATGGATGGAAACTGAACAAGGAGAGATTTAATCTGGAAATAAGGAGAAACTTGCTGACAGTGAGAACAATCAACCAACGGAACACCTTGCCCTCAGAAGTTGTGGGAGCGCCATCACTTGAGACTTTCAAGAAGAGATTGGACTGCCAATGGTGTAGGATCTCTCACTTGGGTGGGGGATTGGACTAGATGACCTACAAGGTCCCTTCCAACTCTGATTATCTGTTATCTGTTATTCTTTGCCAGCAGTAACAAACTAACCATATCAATTTGTTTTGCTCAGAATGAAATAATCAACAACTTTCATCATGTTTCCATTCTTATCATGGTTAAAATATAAAGTAGTAACTACAAAAATACAAATGGGTTGTGCAGAGCATTTGAAAAGACAAAATATGCCTCTTCAAAATTTTGAAACAGCTGCAATTTCTGAGAATATTAGGGCAACTGCTTTGAAGGCTTTTTCCAGCTGTGGACAGGGACAAAATGCCTGCTGGGACTGCCAATGAAGTCTCTCTATACAAAGGCAACCTGAGAAAGCCTCATATTCTTGGAGTCTTCCAGATAGTGTGGCTGCTCCAGCACTTTGAGATAGGACATCCCATTCCCACCATCATACTCCACAAAGGATTCCTACTAATGTTTTTGTCAGGTCTATAATGTATATAACTTTGTTTCAAACTATGTGCTGCTATATACATGTGTAGTCATTTATGAACACCTTCTAGGGAATCGCTTTACTTGATGGTAGTGAGGCTAGAAAAGTTGACTTTATACAACATCTTGTATCTGTGAAATGAGTATTAAATCTTGTACCTATTTCAATAGTATTAAAATAGCATTATCTAGAAATAATAATAATGAACAGGTTTTGAATATTGGAGAAAATTAAGTGCAAGAACACAAGATCAAAAAGTAGTTACAGGGAGTAGTAAAAGGGAAGGTTTAAAAATATGAAAGCACAATTTCTGCAGAAAAAATATTGTTTTACAATTATAATTCCTACTACATTAGGATTTCACAGCTGTGTAACACTTTCCATTTGCTATAACTTTGAATTAAGAACTGTTGAACAGGGACTTCCGGTTTGTCGGCCGCGAGCGGCAGGGATTTGCGAAGCTGCGCGATCCCTGCCGCGCTAGCCGTTTTTGGGGCTCCGACCCAGCCGGGTGCGAGCTAGGCCCCTGCAGGGGCAGCTGAAGGTAGGGGGATCCGGAGAAGGGACTGGGGTGTTGCAGACCCCCTCCTGGCCGGCAGAACCCCTTTTCCCAGGACGGTGCAGCGGCGGTCCGTAATGGCCGCCACAAAGAAGCTGGCAGCCGGGTAAGAATGCGCAGGAGGAAGTGGAGAAAGTGATTGAGAGGAGAAAGTTTTTCTTGGCTCCTAGGACTCTAAGACATATTTAATAAAATTCCTGAAAAGTATGACTATCTGAATAATACCTGCCAGAAGAGGGAAAAGCGGCTGCTTGAAGGTGCTGAAAGGATAGCTTTCCCTCTTTTCCCTACGGAATAAATAACTGGATATTAAGAAACCTATTTTTTTGGTTTTAAGCGATGAGTGGGAAGAGAGAGGATTAAAAAGAAAATATTTGTATGCTAAGATTTTGTTGGAGCAGATGCCTTAAGGATTTGAAGACTAGAATATATTGTAATAAGATTTTAAACAGATTTGGACTTTCTTTCTCTTTGATTGATATTACCCCAGAAGGAGAAAGTGAGAACTCTGCCTTGGTTTGGACTGATTGATAACTTTGGGACTGTTTTATCTTTTTTATTTTCTTTTGAATATTCTGGTTGTTGTAAGAAGAAAGAAGGAGAAAAGAAAAGAAAAGATTTATAATGGCTCTTTCTGTTGAGGAACTAAGAAAAGAATATGAACAAGCAAAAAAAAATGGTAAAGATGGTGTGGAAGAAGCTTTCCTTTTCTTAGAAATGGCGCTTACTAATTATCAACAAAAATTACAACAGATGAAGACAGCAGAGGAACAAGAAAGAAAGGAAGGAGCCATCTTTAATGAATCTCAGAATTTGATCCAGAAAAAGGAAGAGAGAAAGAAAAGAAAAGAAGAGAAAAGAAGAAAACTAAAGGACTTAAGGACTTAAGATCTAAAAAAACATTTAAGAAAGGGAAAAATAAAGTGCAAAACCAATATGATGATTGTAAACAAAGGGGAAAAGAAATACGACAGAGAAGGGAAGCCGGTAAGGCAGAGGCTAGAAGAAGGGGGTAGAAAGGTTTGTTGGGAGAAGAAAGAAAGGGAAAAGGTGGAGAAAAGCTACAATGTTTTGAAATTAAATGGAAAAAAGGAATTTTTATGGATAATGGATAAAGTATAATTTTTTTTTTAAAAAAAAAAGATTTTGCAAGGTACATAAGATGAGATGGTAGTATTGCAATGGTTTAAGAGTTGATAAGAGATTAAAATGTTAAAATGTTTAAAAATGATTGGCTTTAAAACTTAATAATAGGAGAGGTTTAGAATATTGTTTTAATTAAAGAGTTTAATAAAATTATGGTATTGATGTTATTATAAAATTTTATTATAGTATTTCTTTTTAATATTTGGATTTATTGTCTAATTATGCACTTAATTGTGTTGGATGTATTAGTTAGATAGAATGTACCAAGCAAAATCTGATTGGGTATTAGATATTATTTTAAATATTAATTTGATTAACTTAGGGGGAGATAGAAAGGCATCATACTCTGATTAATGATTTCAGGAGAAACTGATTTTCTTTTTTTTTCATAAGGGATGAGACAAAGGGATGATAAAAATGGACAAAAGATACAAATATAATGATTTAAACTAAGATGATTAATTAAGGTAGAATTAAGAAGTGTGAAATATGTGGAGAAGTTAATATAGAAGGCTTAGAATGGTAAATAAAATAAGTAATGATATGTAAGATGAGCATGAATATAATTGAAGTCCATGAAGAGAGAGACACCTGGGTCCAAGTTACTTTCCAAAAAGATTTTTTTTATGTTTTGTGTGTTGTGTGTATATGTCTTTTTGGGGGAGAATTGGTAAAAACTTGTAGAAATATAGAATGAGAATAATGGTAACTAAGTCAGAAAGAATCAGATGAAATAATAATAATGATATTGAATAAGAGTAAAGAGAAGTAAAGGGAAATTGAATAAGAGGTTTTGGTATATTATATGGAAATGGTTTAAAACAGAATCATAATTTATCTGACTTGTTAAATTTACAATGGAAAAAGGTTTAAACATGTAATGAATAATGATAATTTGTGTGTTTTAAAAATTAATAAAACTTGTTTTTTTAAAAAAAAAGAACTGTTGAACATATGCCTGAGTGAGCAAAAGTATTGATTCGGTCAAAATCACTCTTTCTGGAGTTCTTACTAGGAATAGTTTTATCAATTCTGCTAACCTCATATGAGGTTATTCACATTGCTGCACTGTGTTCTGCAAGCATCAGCATCTTGTGTCAAAAGCTTGTCAGCACCATGTATTATTTTTCAAAATTCCCTAACCCTAAAAGTTATATAATTGGTATTTAGCCTGTATAAAATTGAGATACTCAGAAATAGTGGGTCAGGGGTCTGACTGGTATAAATGCAGAATTACACTTTCAACAGATAGAATCAACACATACTCCAGATCCTTTCTGCTGCTTAGTTGTAGCAGAGAAAGTACTTGCTGGTTCAATTTACTTTCAGTTCTTTCCTTTGCAAACTTACAAAATTAGAAAGTCACCTTGTCATTTTTGTTGCTATAATAATTCTTGCAAAATATAAAATGCTATGTTTCTAGTGTTCCTCTAAACCACTCTGACTCCTGTCAGTCAGACTTTGAGCTTGAAAAAGCATCAGGCCATCAACATGTCACTGTGTTAAAAGCATGGCAATTTTGGGTACTTAGAGTTTCCTTTGGAAACAATAGAAGTATTATTTTCAAGGGAAACTAAAAGCTTGGCATATAGTTAAGGTCGTTCTTTCAAATTGATATGTTGAGACTCATACTGATGAATTTTAGAGCGCTGGGACTATTTTGTTGCTTTCCATCATGTGAAATAGACCGGGGTTTGGGGGAGGAGGAAGAGGAAGAGGAGGAAATGCACAGATTTTGCAGAGGTGAGATGCTGATGTAACAGATTTAGTTTATGTACAGAATAGAAGGAATACATTATCCACTTTAGGGCAAAAAATACATTCCTCAATTTATAAATATAGTTTGCAGAGACATTTGTGTGAACTCTCACTTCTAAATTAATGTAAACCTACTGCATAATACTTCCCATAATTTACTAAAAAGCAAGAAATACCTTGATACACTCCCACTATCAAACCACATCATAGCTGTTCCCAGATATGATTATATAGCCTGTCACTTCTTTAGCTACTGCCAGAGTCACAGTATCCGAGTGCTGCATGTGATTCATTTTCTAATGAAGCACAGAACATTCAGTATTACAAGAGGCACTTGAAATAGAACATCTTTGCAACTTCTATATTTCTAAAGTAATTGATTTTTTTTCCTGGGAAGTGACATACAACTATTAACTGAAACCACTTATCAGACAAAAGCTGTCTGATTTTTTTTTAAATCTCCTCTTCTTAGATACGGCATGTCCTGATTATTTGGACCAGTTCATCTATTAAAATACTCATTATGAGATATTGGGAAGTATTTCTGGATTCTAGCCTGATCAGAAAAGGCAGCCTTCAGGTTCCCTCCCACTTGGCCCTTAGTAACTGCAGGAGAAAAAAAAGAGTGGATTACTAAAATAATCCACACTTAACCAAGACCCATCGATCCAGAATGGGAAGCTCATGGCTACACTTTGAGAGAAGTGTCAAGACGCTTCTTTATTTTTAGAAGATGAAGCCGTAACACTAATTTAATGTGGTATAACTATCAAACCACAGTGTTTCCTTTGGCATAAGAATTCTGCTGAATCAAGCCAAACTTTCAGGCAGGTCAGTATATGTAAGCATGAGACCCAGTTGTAATTACTACTCATTCACTACTGTTATAAGTTTGAACAGTTGGCAATAGACAGTTAACACAAAGAACACTACAAAGAAGAGAGAAAAGAAGGGGGTTAAAAATAGAAGATTCCAAAAAGTAACTAAAAAGGGGAATACCTGTAAAAGTAGGAAAGACAGGAAGGAACAGCAGAAAAGTAAAAGGGGAAAGAAATATTCAAAGAGGCAGAGGGATACAAATCAGAGGGAGAAAAGATTTGTAAAAACAAAAGGGAAGAGAGGTAATGAGGAACAGAAACAGGAAAGAAAGAAATATGGGAATTGTAAAACAATGGAAAAAATTAGTTATTTAGAATACATAGAGATAATGGTTAATGAATTAAGAAAGGGGATTCCACACTGATATGAGGGGTAATTAAAATGTATTTGTAATTACAAGTTATCTAGAAAACAGGGGAATATAAAATATTGAGAGTATTTTTTAGTAGATGAATGCATGTTCTTATTTTTATTGCTACAAGAAAGGTCAATCTTTATTATATATATTGAAATAATTGAAATGAATTGTGAGGAGGTTTTAAAATGAGATTAATATCAGTGACCAGGACTAGCTAAATGGATTAATTATTTCTTCTTCCTCTATTTTTTTTTTTTTTTTGGTATTATAAATAAAACTTTGTGGAAGTAAAGAGGGAAAATGTACTGCAGAATCTGACTGAAAAGTACAATGTTATGTAGTTCTTTTTTTTAAGGGAATGATTATTACTATAACTAATTAAAATGTTTACTGGGAATTAAGATGAGGGAGTTAAGGTAAATCACTGAGGTGACACTCCCAAATTAGTAAAAGGGGAGGGGAAATTTATGTTCTATTTTGTGTGTAAAAGCTTGTATTAATCTAGAATCTATGAAAGAATATGCAGTGGAATTACAAATCTGACAGATAAAAGAATTAAAAGGTGATAAGTATGAAGTATGGAAATTATTAGTGATTTAAATGAGAAAAGACTATCAGGAAAAGGTAATGCTTAAAAGAAACATCAATGTTTAAGAAATATTTGAAATAAATTGAAATGAACTGAGATGTTTATAATGAAAGTAATATTAGTGAATAGGATTCATTTGTTTGTTACTTTTCTTATGTAAAGTTGGAGAATTAGGTTAAAAATGGATAAGATAGAAAGTTGAATGTAGAAAATAGATAGATAATTATTGTCATATTTGCATGTAAAAGCGGTGACCCGGAATTATGTTGTACACTGAAAAGAGCTTTTTTTTTTCTTTGTTTTGGAAAAATTGAACAAAACTTGATTAAAAAAAAGTTTGCACAGTTGGTGAATGGGTGGCCCTTAAATGAGAACCACCTGTATATTTTTTGTGGATTTTTTTAATGCTATGTTCAGTTTTATAGACCCAAGAAAAGCAGCAATATTTTAATTTCATTGCTGTAGGATTTCCTTTACTTTGTTCACTGCCACCTGGCATTTTTACGTCCTGTAGGCCTACCTAATCTAGAAAATTCAGAAAGTCCCATGTGAAGAGCTGAAAACCTGAACAGCCAAACTCATTGAAGTCAGGTATTCTTGTATATACTCATAAGAACAGGTTTCTGAAGTATTAACACACAGGTATTCATATTGAAAATTGTTATGATATCACCAAAGGGGAATTGAATATTTAAAAAGTATTTTATAAGGTCTTTGTGAAATACCTGTAAATTTCAAATAACACTGTTAGCTTCCAGTTCCATTAACCTATGCAGAGATAATTTCAGCTGAGTGTTTTTGTACTGTTCAAAGTATTTTAGTGTGTGCATGTAGGAAACCATTCCCCCTATTATTTTCATTTCGCTTCTTCAGAACCATTTGAATAAATTCCTCCCCTGTGGACACTTCCTTATTACTTGGAGAAACAGGCTCTGAGTTGGTTGCCATCTCTTATACACAAGGGGTTACTAGTTTTCCATAATATAATTCCGAATACACTTTTAATGCACTTCTTTCCCCCTTTCCCCCCATTTATTTCTCTCTCTCTTTTTAGATTACAGTAAATACTGTTTTTACATTCAAAGTAAATGAAAAATTATGCTACAGACTGTTTTATATTTTATGTTGATATAATAAAAATTGCACACACACAAATACACATTCAAGCTTACAATTGCACTTCAGTCTAGTAAGGAATGTCTTCTGAAAATGGAGATGCTCTTCCTTTGCAGCCATTTATTTAGAGACAATTTTATACACAAGAAAAGGGAGAGAGAGAAAAATCAACTTGCCAGAAATGACAGCAAAAGTTGGTTAAACAAAGATATATTTGTTTAATAAAGATTAATTCCTCTTGTGTAAATTATATGGTTTCATATAAAAAGGGGAATAAAAATTGGACTACTTGTCAAGCAGTAATATACTCTGTAACTTTTAAGTTTCTCTAAAGAAAATACAGATTAAGAAATAGAATAACTATCAGATTAAGACATTGAACAATGATAGAAATGACACCAATACCAATAGCACTTAGATGTATATACTACTTCACACTGCTTTTTGCAAAGTCAGCATATTGCCCTCAACAATCTGTTTACTGACCTGGGAAGGATGGAAGGCTGAGTCAACCTTGAGCTGGTGAAACTTGAACTGCCAAACTGATGGCAGCTGGCAGTCAACAGAAGTAGCCTGCAGTACTACACTTCACTTAAACATTCATCTAATCTGTATGACAAATCATGTCCTAAAAATTATCTATATTCAGTGTTACTATTATTTTGATGCATATGGATTAAAGTGGCAATTAACATTCCATTTTAGCAATCCAACAAAATACACAAATACCCTTAGCAAGAATAAGTAGAAGAGCAAGTAGGTAAGTGAGAAAAATGCTGAGAAGGCAAACAAAGTGTAAAAAGAAGGTATGAAATAAAGAGTGTGAAAATAATAATTAGAAAGGATAATAAAATGGAGTGTATGTGCACTAGAATGTGGTAATGGAAGTGACAGGGGCTAGAGAATTACAATAAATGTTAGGCATAATTTTCTATAATGAAATGAATAAATATCTCTTCAGTAAGTTTGCATATACTAAAAACATCATCAACATCATCATCCACCTGCTCACTGGAATTAGTTTCAAATCTAATATCTGTCAGGTTGTTCTCAGTTGATGCTGGACTGAGAACTTTACTGGCAGTTTCAAGGATACTGTTCTTTTAATAAGTAGGTTGATTGTAAGAAGTTGGAGAACTGTTGAAGAAGATTGACCATTGCTAGTGTAAAATGCAAATCATATTTATAATATAACCAGTTATGTATCCGCCTGTGTCTTGTAAGGACCAGTTTTGTCTTAAACTGTTTTCCTTTGATCTCAACAGATCTAGTGCTTATAATATCTGTGTATTTTCCTCCTTTCAATTCCATTATAGCATTATAGTTGAATATCTCCAGCTTTGCAAACATAAATATGTGGAAAGTGACATTGCCCTTAAATGTGATTACCTTTTTAGTGATTGGCACATCTTAAAGTTCTTGGACATATGAGTTCATTTTCCATTCATCCCACTAAGGTAGAAAAGCAATAGCAGTTAGTTTATCATCTCCCAGTAAATATGATTGGCTTGTAAGGCCAATGCTAAGAAAAGAATAAGCCATAAAATCTAATCAATCCTAGGCCAGCCTTGTGTAAAATGAATTAGTCTTCCAGGTTGGGTGGAAAGATGCTGAGATTGTGACAATAAACTGTGAGAAGCAAAGTCAATCTTCCTGAAAACAAATGGAGAACAGCAGCATCACCCGTCTATTAAAACATATTGTTCCCATCGGAATAACAGAGTTGAAAGGAATGTTGGAGGTCTTCTACAGGAACTTCTCGCTATTTGAGAAAAAGACCCTATACTTAGGTCAGTGTCATAACTAGTGTGGGTGATATCAATCAAGGGGACCCAAGGGTTCAGATTTCTACACATGAAGTTTGAACCTTTTTTTTTTTTTTTTTTGCAGACTAGACTAGAGGCTAAAACATATGAAGGGTAGTTGCAGGATTTGGGTATGTTTAGTCTAGTGAAAAGAAGTACTAGGGGTGACATGATAGTGTTCCAATACCTAAAGGGTTGCCACAAAGACGAGCTGTCAACCTATTCTCAAACCTGAAGGCAGGACAAGAAGTGATGGATGGAAACTAATTAAGGAATGAATTAACCTAGAACTAGGGAGAAATTTCCTGACATTTAGAATACTTATTCAATGGAACAACTTGCCTCCAGAAGTTGTGAATGCTCCAACACTGGAAGTTTTTAAGAAGATGTTGGATAACCATTTGTTTGAAGTGGTGTAGGGTTTCCTGCTTAGGCAAGGGGTTGGACTAGAAGACCTTCATGATCCCTTCCAACTCTTGTTATTCTGTTATGATCAGAATCACACTATGTAATAATTATTTGTGGTTTACCATGGAACAATGATTTAAAAATGTATGGCTTAATGCAGAGCAAGAACACAATCTGTGTTTAAAGATTAACAATGAGAACTATGGCACCTATTTTCCTGAAGGACCAGCAGTTTATTCTGTAAAGCATCACCATTCCCTTCTGATTTTATCTTGCTTATGGATGAACTTTTAATTAGCATATTCATGGTTAACAAGAGACAAGAGAAATGGATGCTTAAGATTCTGCAGCTAATTAACAACAAATAATGTGATAACATTTTCCTCCTGCTAAGCTGGTCCTAAAACACTAAATATTTATTAGCATTTATTTCATTCTCCAACTTTCTACTTCAAGGATAGTATTATTTGAGTTATGTTTATATTTGTATATCAAGGCTACAATTTGAAGTTACTTTCCTGAAGGGAACTCTTGATAGAGTAGATTTATAAAGGTGCTTTCATATATTTAGCATAGTGTGCTATTTAATACGTGACTGTTTTCCTACACCACCACCACCAGAATATTGCTTGAGATAGTTTCTCCTCTGCAAAGTGTGGATAATATTTAAAGGCAGCAATTTTCCTGTACTTGCAGTATATATAGGATAGGAATGAGGAAGGGGTTTTTTTTCGCCTTACTGAAACAGTTTAACACAATATGCAGACAGCCAGGCAAAGTTAAGAAATCGGATCTAGGAATCTGATTTGATTTGATGCTTATGTGCAGCAGTCAAATGATGTATGTTTAATAAGAGATTCTAATTTTTTAAAAAAGTTGAAAATAGGGTGCCTTTTTCATTCTACTCTGATTTCAGAAACTGTCCACCTTCTCCTAATCTGAAGGCAAAGCTGTTCTTAAAAGCTCCTCCCTTTTTTCATAAAAAAACATTTAGCAGATAGTGCAAGAGGATACAGAATGCATTGATGTTGTAGAAATTGGATTTCCGTTTTCTTCTCATGCATGCTACTCACATGACAATACAGAACTGGAAATGTTCTGGGACCATTTTCTTTTTTATGTGGGGCACACTAGATAATAAAAAACAAGAAATCCATTTTTTTCTCATAGCTCAGCATCACTTCTGTTTCCATCATGATATCAAGCTTCTTCTGACAAGCTGGCCTGGCAACAGATAACAAACACTCAAGGACACAGTGTCTTCTGATAAGATGATTTATTATATAAAAGCAAAGAAAGCAATCCCTCTTTCCAGTGAAATCAAGCTTCAATTTTTTTGTGCCTCAATTCTCCTCCCTGCACGATGAACCAGTTTTCTTGCTAGCAGACTGCTCTGGTATCAACTTATGTGTTTGTGACTGTATTAAATTGCTCTCACACAGGATACTGTGTACCAAGGATTGAATGGTAACTTTGGGATTCCCTCCTGGTTAATATTGAATATGAGATGCTGATTAATTTGGACGTTCAAAAAACTATTTTTTACATGTTTTGTCAGTTTAACAAGCCTCAATTCTTATAAATGGTATCAGTGATATTGGAATCTGTATTTTTCAGTAGTGCTAAGAGAGGGGAGAAAGAGAGAAAGAAAGAAAGACACAGAGAGAGGGGAGAGAAGGAGAAAGGGAGAGAAAGATTTCATTTGCCTGCTGGGTACAAATACTCTTTGCTTGTTATTTATTTCTTTTGTTGAAGTTGATTTGGATTAGAAGAGACTTTCTGAAAGGTCAATTGGCCTATTGCTAATATAGGTCCTGCTGTATTTGAGCTTTAATGTGTTCTACTTGAAAAGGGGAGCTAGACACAAACAGGGACATAGGCTAAAACATTTGCTTTAAATATAACTTGAAGTAGGGAGATATTGGTTATAACCTTCAAGGAGCTGAATGAAGCGGCTTTTAAAATGTTTGTTCTTTATGTTTACTTGGAAAAGGGAAGAAAAATGAGGCTTCTCACAAATGTTATGTCAAATAAAAAGTATTAAAACTTGAGTATATGCATCTCTATTTCTATGGAAACTAAAAGTCTTCTGTGTAGTTCACGTAATGTTTTTTTTTTCCTTTTACGTTGATTTACCAAATCAATACTGCTGTTCTGAGTGCCCTAATTCAAGGATAATTACTTTACATTCACTTGTTCATTTATTTATTTTAGTCAAGCTGACCCACAAATCTTTACGTACATAGTAGTATGGTAAGCGTTTTAAAAACAAAATTACTTCATTACATATAAGCAGAATTAAGACCACTCACTCAAAACCTACATTGAACTTACGGGTGACTTTTAAATGAGACATTCAGGAAGGGGATAGAAATGGGTCAAAATTTCTGTTCCTTACAGATTTCAAATAAAGTTTTGCTTTTTAACCAGAATCTTAAAAAAAATGTTCTTAGAAATAAATAAATACAAGCGAAGATCACTGCATTAATTAAATCAATTCATTATTTGTAATTCTTTTAATGTTGATGAAAAGCTAACTTTATCTTGATATAAGTCTGTAGAGATTCTCAGTCATCCAGGTCATGGTTGTCCTAAAGGTGCTTTTTCATGAGGCAACGGGACTTTCTTGTTTTTTCTTTTGAAGAGGTTTCGCTTCTCATCCAAGAAGCTTCTTCAGTTCTGACAGGATAGTGGGGAATGGGAGGATTTATATTTCTTGCAGACAGCTGGTCATTTACATCCTTTTAGAGAGTCCTTGAAGCACTTGGAGGTTTATTATCTGTGTCCAGGATCACCCGAGTAGTGCTCCTTTATCTTGATATACAGTAGTTCTGAATTTCTTCTACAACTTCTAAATATAATAGTAATAGCTAAAGTAGAGCCATAAAAACTTTTGACTGCCAGTGACTGCATTTAATTAGAGGTTGAGAAAGAAGGGATGGGGCAGCAGTTAATGGGATATGCAAAGTCACACATAAACATGCATTATATTTGTATTGCTTTGTAGAGTTTGATTAAAATTTCTTCTTTTTTTGTTTAGGGTTTTTCTATTTTGCATTTTTAATAAATATGTCTGTCACAGGATCTCAACACTGTAGTGTTTTACACCTGAGAATTATTCAAGCTTTATTGTTCTTTGTTAATACTATGGCAATGCACAGGATAACCACAGTCTAAACTTAAAGATCAGGTAGCAAGCATAGTTTTGATTTATAGTTTCATGACATTGAAGCAACTGTCATTTTGGTCTTTATTGTCTCATAACAATGTTGGTCTACAGACCCTCATAATTACATTATCCAACTGAACTGATATATAATATGTAATTAAAGTACTATTTTTTCCCTAATAATGTGATGTCTTCTGAACCCACTTTGGCATATGAGATGTTTGGAAGACAAATTTTGCCGTAAGCTTGCTGACATCCCTTCTAATATAGACTATATACTAGAGTTAGACACTAATGGTTACAGTGAGATTGCTTTTCCATTTGTGATGACTGGTTTTGTTTCTGAATTTGTAATAGGTTACAAATAAGTTACCAGAAGGAAACTATTAACTCTCTATGCCTAAATTTATTCCTATTAAGGCATATAACATTTGATATAAACTGGTATGGGGATGCTTTTAGATTTTGCTTTTGGAAAGTAAGTTAGTTAATATTACCAAGAATGTTTTTTCAGCTATGCCTTTGGCAACAGAAGGTCTATCTATAATAATTAATGGCTAAATTGTTCTGAAAGGAAATTGTCAGCCTAATCTTCACTGCATTTTCTGGGGGAGATGTCTAACAAACTGGCATAGTTTATTCAAACACTACTTTTGAAATTAGTAATTTCTTAGCTAACCAGCTTTTAGCCACATACCCATATTAGACATGCTAAACCCAGACATTATGTACCCAGAGATGACCTCATTAAAAATACTGGAGGAACCCTAATAATTGCACTTTTACTCCTATCCTGAGTGCATTTATCAACCAAATGGTGTTAGGATTTTTACTTTTGCTTATACAGCCTGGTAACAGCCTTATTTTTGAGAAACAGTCATAATAAGTTCCCTAATTTAGCAGCTTCTGGCTGTGAAGATGCTCCCATTATAGTATGTGGAAAGGGAACTTCACGAGGACAGTGGTGTCACCCAAGCAGGAAAAGCCCAAAGGGAACATCAGGCCAGCCATAAAACAAACTTGCATAGGAAAAGAAATCAAATAAAAGGTATTAAAGAAGCCCCTTAGACAAAAGCCCAAATAATTAAGAAAACTAGGGAAACAAGAAAAGAAAACCCTTACAAACACAAGACATGCCAAATCAGCAAAACAAACAGACAAAAGACACAAAATATATTGCAAAGGAGACAGACAGGAGATTGCCACAAA
Source organism: Notechis scutatus (assembly GCF_049901735.1). Classification (NCBI taxonomy): domain Eukaryota; kingdom Metazoa; phylum Chordata; class Lepidosauria; order Squamata; family Elapidae; genus Notechis; species Notechis scutatus. The sequence continues at coordinate 94,804,334 of NC_142010.1, read as the reverse complement.
ACAAATATAAGAAACCATTAAGCTAAAAAAGATTAGGACGAAACCGATAATCCAATCAAACCACCCCGCAAAGTTTGCCTTCTGCACCCCGCGGACTTTACCCTCCGGCGGAAATGAAGACAACCCCTGACAGGATTTAAAACATTAAGAAATACAAACACAAGCACACACACACAAAATGAGAAAAAGGTATAAAAATCAGGGACTTACCATACAAAGGTAGCTAGCCCAGGAACGCAGACTTCTTGCTATCTCTCGCCTTCCTGAAAAATAAAAAGATCCAGCTTTCAAGCAGTTGTCCGTATCCTTGCACCGGAGCTCTCCCAGCGGGAAAATCGAATCCTCAGAAGAAAGGCATTTTGACAGCCTAGCAACAAGTATATTCCCTTTATCTGGCTTATGGTGATCTGCATAGTTAAGCCATAAAAATCCAAAATGGACTTCAGTATTCCACTCATTAAGAAAGTAAACAAGCAATCAAGCAATAGAAGAAACTATGCAAATATTCTTAAGCAAGTGTTTGGAGTAACATTGTGCTTCTATATCTAATTACAGGTTTGTATTGCCCGGTTTCAAATAAGGTTGTAAAACCCCTTTACAACTCTGTTCGAAACCAGGCCACCCAAGCGATAGGCAAGCTTGTGTGCATGAGTAAAGCTTCATGTGTGAGCACAAGTTCTCTCTGCTTATGTGAGTGGAGCTTTATGCGCATGCACTTGCTTGCTGCTTTCACAAGTGGAGCTTTGTGCGCACACGCTTGTTCACTGCTTGCAAGAGTACAACTTTGTGCACACCAGCTTGCCCGTTGTTCATGTAGTTTGGTTTTGAACAGGCCACGGTAGTGGGCAACAGCCTGAAGGCTGGGGACCCTTGATCTAAATAGTAAATTGAATGAAGAGATGTAGAATTCTAAAGTCCTGGGATTCATGTTCCCTTGCTTGTTTTGGAGAGCGATGGTATTTTTCCCCCACTCTGGATGGGAGAATAATGTAAGGCAATAAAAGCATAACTTGCTGCCCTGAAATTTCCCACTTTTAAGTGTAGGATGTAGAAACTCAATGAAGCTTAGAAGAGCAGGCAGTGCAAATTGTGTTAATACAGGGTTAAAGGAAAGAAGTGATAGACTTCAAGCATCCCAACAGGGTGCTATCTGCAATAACATTTGGATGCTCCAAAAAATATCCTGTCCCACAAGTCAAAATCTAGACAAATAATGAAAAATTATTTCCCTTCCAGTTACTTCATGATGCACTGTAAACAAAGATTAACCCTGTGTGTTCTGTATTATGATATATTTTGAATTCATTTCAAAGTTCTAGATTCTGTGTGTTCTTTTACCAGTCAGCACTGCCTCTCCAATACTGACTGGCATACATGTCCACAATCAAGGGTAGTGCATTAAGTGGTAAGTTCTTTTGCAAAATGAAAAGAAGAAGAAATTCTGAACATTGAAGATACTTGGAAAAATGGAGCGACATATTCTAACCTTGGACATATTGTGAGCCTTTTTGCCATTTGAGAAAGTTCACGGCAAGACAAAAATGCTTTGCTATCACACTCAATTTCTTTAGTATACTATGACAATTAACATTTGATTCTAGCCAGCAGCACACAAAAAATTTATCAGTATGCATAATACACATTCACATCAACAAAACACTCTATGGATCTGTCTGTAGTAAATGTGCAGACTCTGAGCATTACTCTTCATTTAATATAAGTACATTAATGAGTTCATTTTTTCAACCAAATCTTATCCAGTTAACTTCTGATTTAGAGATAATATATGTCCACGCTATGTAAATCTTATATAAAGCTTTAATAAGTGTCCTTTTGAAATTATGAGAATTCTTAGGTATAAAACAGATATTTGTTTTAGAATATTCAAATATTTATATTCCTTATCAGTCAATCTTAAATTAAATATTGAAAAATAGCATTTAAAAAGCTAGCTCTTAATACTATCACGCAAGGTAGATAAGGAATGATCTTCAGTAAATTGAAAAAGGCTTTCAAGGCTTGCACTACAGTGTTGTGACAGTGCAGAATTAAAAAATAATTCTTCACATAAGTCATTATCCTCTTACAACAAATACTAACAAATAGAGACAACAGCTGCACTTCTCTATTGTTGTATTACTCACAAAGAGTTAAGCAATAAAGCAATGGCAGAAACATCTATGTATTCTTAAAAATGCAGAAGTTAGTTATCCTAAATTGCCATATTTAATCTGTAAGATATATTGTCTTTTTCATTTTATAGAAATATGGTTTGTAAATTAACATGTATTCATAAAGAACTGGAATAGTTTTTTTTTCATATGTTATTAATTTTTTCAAGGCTTTATAATTATAATTTTTTTCTTATAGAGGTTGCAGATAAGGTTGTCAGATTGTCTTTAATTCTCTTTTTAAAACAATACCATTACTCTGCAGTTTCAGATCTGATTTCATAATTTCCTACTTAACTGCTTCTATTTTCCTTTTAACACATTCCTACTGATTACCTACTGGCTCTTTATAAGGCCAGATCCTGAAGATGAAGCTCAAATACTTTGGCCACCTAATGAGAAGGAAGGATTCAGAAGAGCCTAATGCTGGGAAAGACTAAGGATAAAAGAAGAATGGGACGACAGAGAATGAGGTGGCTGGATGGAGTCACTAAAGCAGTAGGCGTGAGCTTAAATGGACTTCAGAGGATGGTAGAGGACAGGAATGCCTGGAGGAATGTTGTCCATGGGGTCACGATGGGTCAGACATGACTTTGCAACTAACAAAAACAACCGATTACCAAAACATGAGATAAAGTTGTCATGAGCCCACACAAGAAAGCATATGCATATTCACCAAATATTCTTTAGCAATTCTTCATTCCTTTTGTTAGAATAAACCAATTCAAGTAAAAGGATTGGCTTCTCAAGGCAAAGATACTGTCAAAATCACCATCTTGGGTTTTTGACCTTGGATAATCCTGTAAACAAGTACTTTTACTCTCTTTATTCTTTCCTGATATAATACTGTCCCTGTGTTCATGTACACAAATAGAATGCTTTTGTTTTCTGTATTATGCGTAAGATGGAATGATCTTTCTCACTTAAGTTTCACAATTGCTTGCAAATGTAGATGCCCTTGTTGCTTGTTCTGTAGGCTCTTCAGAGTTCATGCCACTGTATTCCATTTCTTCCTTTCCCTGCTTTACCACAGTTTGGGGAAATAGTTAGATGGGTGGGTGGTTCTGAAAATCATCTTTTTCAGACATGGAGCATACACAGTTTTCACTCAGCTATCCTCTGCCTCCATTTTGAATAAGTGACAAGTAAAATTTTGCAACCCAATCCACATTAAATCTAAGATTTCTCTCGTGATTTTATGGGAGCTCATTCTGTCAGTAGAGATATTTAAAATCTCCTGAACAAAAAAATATTTTCTCCTCCTGAGGCAATGAAGTAGTTGGATATTAAGTAGAATTTTACAGTAGAATTAGATCTGTATGACTTTGGCAACTCAATTTATTTTTAGCCTTTTCATTTCATTCTCATTAGTCTGTTTTGTGGATGCCCACCTGGCTTGTTTCTAATATCTGAAAACATAAAACTTCCAAAAATTGACTATACCCTTCATGTTTAAGAAGGTCTTAAGAATTTTGGCCTTAAGAACACAACCTGTCAGAGAAAAGAGTTGAAAATTAAGAGAAATTGTGGGTTGGGATGAGTGACATTTTAAATCAACAAATTGCTAACATAATTTTTTCCACAATAATTATAGTAATATGTTATAGTTTTCCAGGGCAGCAGAACATTTTAGCCATCACTTTGTTCCTTATGCAATTAAGTTCAGTGTGTTTTTTTTATTTTGTTTTTACATTACATACATTTTAAATTTTTGGTCTCATTTTTAAAAAGGTAAACTTATATACAAGTGAATCACACATTCTATATTTTATTAGGAGACTTTTTTTTGTTGGCTGTAAACTGTTTCTTGAGTTTCTGTTTATAAACACACATGCACTTCCATGCTGTTTGCAGTCTGGCGGTGGTGAGTTATTGGATTATATAAGGGAATCTATATATTTACTTTACTACAGGATTCATAGGTATACATAGTTACACATAAAAAAACAAACACCCCACCCCCCCCCCACCCCCCCCCCCCAAAAAACCCCCCCCCCCCCCCCCCCCCCCCCCCCCCCCCCCCCCCCCCCCCCCCCCCCCCCCCCCCCCCCCCCCCCCCCCCCCCCCCCCCCCCCCCCCCCCCCCCCCCCCCCCCCCCCCCCCCCCCCCCCCCCCCCCCCCCCCCCCCCCCCCCCCCCCCCCCCCCCCCCCCCCCCCCCCCCCCCCCCCCCCCCCCCCCCCCTTTCTACTTCTTAATAAAGTTCATGTTTTGTTTCTTTTGTGTGAAATGAATAGGTACGTAAGTCCAAGTGTGGGACAAGAGTTGCCCCAATAGTTCTAAAGAGCTTAGAGGAAAAAATTGTTATCCTGCTGAGATCAATAACAGCAAGAGAAGATTGATCAGATCCTTGGAATTACATTTTACTTCAAAATGTTTCCTATAAGTCAGAAACCAAATCAGTTAAAAGTTAGTTTTGTTTTCTAATAACTACTTTTGGTTTGCTATAGCTGTCCTGTTAGTTTGGAGGTATCTTCTAAGCTGAAAAGTTGTTGCCTCCTTTACAATATAAGCTTTAATTGTGTTGTTATGAATAAAATGAGTGCTTAATTCATTCTAGCAGAAAGATAGTTAAAATAATATGGTGATATATTTTTAACATTTTTGCAGATTGCTATTAAGCTGGAAGCAGAAAATGAACCACACGAGTTGTAATTCCAGTAAACAACCTATTGGAGCTACAGTTAATCAAGTGTGCATGTTATGAATGACACAATTAATTAGTAGTGGGATGTATTTCCTTGCTGTTTTATTTCTGATATATTTTCTGCAATGATATTTAAATGGGCATCTAATAATATTATTACTTTAAAAACAACACCTTATTTAACTTTGAAGAAGCGACAAGAAAGACAGGATGATTTATTTCTACTTTGAGAACTAAGATTTAAACTTGACTAATAAATTGTTCCTGTTCATTCCTAGTTTTATTTTAAACTAATAATGTCAGGTGCTAATTTTACTTTGTTATTTAATTTTTGTTTCATTGGTTTTAATACATTTGAAAGGTTGCCATTTTTTTTTACAAAGGAAAATAGTTTGCTGTTTCAACTCTCAGTCCTGTATCCATTTAATTTGGGGGCTTGCGTGCTTGCCTCCACGGAAACATACATTGAATTAAGTTACACATAACATTGCCCCCCACATTCCTCAATATTTAATACTAAAAATTTGCAGCTTGCCTTGTGAATTAATTGTGGGTGGAATCTATTTTAATTTTAGATTAACTAATTCAGTTCTTGGACCCCAGAACTTGAAAAAAGTAAGCAAAGTACCAAAAATATATTTTTCAGATATTGTTAAAATAATTCGCAACTGAAAGGTCAACTTTGTGTTTTGACGATTTTTTTTAAAAAAATAGACTTTAAATGAATAAGCAACAAAGTATCAATTGCTTTCTTTATTAAAAGCTTGGAAGTACCTTATCTTTCTGTGTCATATTTCCTGATGTTCTTCTTTTGTACCAATCTGTAGAAACATGGAACTTTGTCCTTTTCGTCAGAATTGGAAAACTATCTTGTCCATGACTTTGTAGATTCATCAGAATTGGAAAACTATCTTGTCCATGACCTTGTAGATTCATAAGCAAACTTTTTATAGCATTTGACTGATTTTTAAAACATGGTTTTATTTGCTTTTAAATACAACAAAGGGACATTAAAAAAAAATTTTAGGAAGAAAAGTCATTACAAACTGATACCTTAGCATTTCTATGACAGTTTCTATATATTCAAGTCTCCATATGTTGTTCAATTAAACACCACCAGAGGAATATAATATTCTTCATTTAACACAGAGGAAAGTCATTTGCCAAGGTCTGTTTTTCCACACCAGGGGTGTAATTATAAAAATAAGTAATTATTGCATGTCATGTTTATACTGCAGAATAATTTTCTTAAACAAATTGATTTTGTTTAAGCTCAACATACTTAGTTACAGTTCAAGGTTCAAAAAAAGTGTTTAATTTGTAATAGTAAATCCAAAGTTGGCATACTGCATTTTTTCTATTGGTGTGTAAACTATTTTGATAAATAATTAATTTTTCACTTGACAGGAATAAGTAAATAATATATTTTGTGGTAAATAAACATTCACTATTTCTTAGGTGTGAAAAGACTAAATCGATCTAATTGAATATCACAGTCAGCATTAAAAGTGAACAATGACAAAACAGTTCCTATTAAAAGATATAATACAACTACTCAGAGCAACTGTTTTTAGAATTTGGAATTTTAATAGTCTGTAATGAGAATTCTCAGAAAATTGTTGCCATAATGGACATACACAATATTAAACTACCCATTTACTAGGATGCAAATTGTTGAGATTGCTCCCTGCTAGCCTCACTAATCTCCCAGATATTATCTGCTTAAGATAAACAGGTTTCCAAAATTAAAAAGAGAAACACATTTGTTGGCATAACCTGACATATTATTATTAATTCATTACTTGATTTCCTAAGTATCCCAAACAAACTTTACCAAAAAAAAGTTATTGTTTGGAAAGTCTTCTTTGTAATGATACTACATTTAGCAATTTGAAAAACTTTCTAATTTTCTAATATTCTCTTATTTTGTATGTAAAATTATTTCCAGGTAAAATCTAATTAATGGGTGATTACTGATAAATGGACCCTGTATTGCTTTAAAAATGGAGAAAGGGATAGATATTCTCTTCTGTCACCATCTCCCATTTCACCAAACATGAGAAATTAAAGAAAATATTAGCATCTGAAGAATCTAATAAGCTATTGTTTCCCATTCTGCTATTGCTTGTGCTATTGCTTGCTCTTTCTCAGCTATTTAAGTTAGAGCTATTTCTGAGGTGCAGAAGTTTGTACATTCACTAGTTTAGAATAAAAATACAGGAAACTCAAATTCCTGGCTCCCAGTAGGATAAATTGTTGCAGTGTAGATATAATAACCTCTTTGAACACTCATACTGGTGCAAGTGAATGGTCAGTGGACAAGGTTTTTTCACACACAGCTGATGTAAGTTTCCCATTGCTACATTGCTCCCACTGACTGGTCAGGATGCGCTCCTAAAAATCTAGGATGTTTCCTGGTTTTGTATGCATGTGTAAAAATTGGGACAAAGATTTTGTTTGTTTGTTTCAGGTTAGTCAAATAATTTTAGAATGCAGCACACATTTATTTCTTGGCTTCATGAATAACTTGACAATTTTTTCTCAGTTTAATAAAATATGTGGATGGATTAGATTTTATTGAAGCCTGCAGAATTATTCACTGAAATCTGGTCCATATTGTTGAAACTTTGTGTGCTCAGACAAAATGACAGTGAAAAATATGTCAAAGTAGTGTTATACCTATAAGAATTCATTTAAAGGTTTTGAATTAGTTTTGTAATTTATAACATTCTTTCCCAACAATTTTCTGAGATGTAGATTTAAAATGAGCAGAAGCTCAAGACAGTCTTGAATATGAGGTTTAATATAAGCAGGTGGTATTCTTAAAGTGATGTAGATTAATTAGCAGTTAAAACTCCATCTGCTAAGAGCACTAGCCTAACTTTTCTATAATCTTGTGCTCTGTGTGTGCTTTTGATTAACTGTATTACAATATTCTAATCCAGAGCCAGTCCTGGCTAAACCCAGGATGACTGAGTTGCAGCCCTCCCTTAAGAGGAGAAATGAGTATTAGCCATATTCATGACCTTGACATAGAGATAATAAAAGTCTAATGGTAATCTGTTCCATTCTGAATTCAAGATTTTGGCTTTCTATTGTATCTATCAGTTTGGTGGCACTCAATAACATAAATGTACCAAACTTCATCTGTGAAATTAAAAGGCATTGCGCAGAATTCACTTTCCTTTGATTTATATAATGACATTTATTTAAGTTATTGAAAATATTGTAGATGATGCTTTCCATCTTTATTTGTATCTATAATATTATTTGATCTATAATATTATTTGAATAACTTTACCAGATTCAATTTTGATTCAATCTACATCCCAAAATATTCAGTGCTACAAGCTACCATTAATCTTCCACTTCTATTTTAAACTTATTTACTTGCCTTCCATGTTCTACTTCCATCATACCAGATTCCTCCAGGCATCAGGTTCTGCTCAGATATTTCATTCTTACTTACCTGGAAAGTAAATTCTTTAAATCACAATTTTTTTTGATATCACATAGAAGAAGTATATGGCAGTTATATTCTCCCATGAGCTGTTCAGAGCATCCAGTAGTGGGAGGTGCTTCAGTCTCTGCATGTCTAGGCTGGGCTTAATTTGTGGAACCCTCCTCCTCCTCCATGGGACTCCTCCCCAGCATATATATATTTGTTTTCTGAGGTCTCATGGTATTTGTATGTGGATCTTTGGTTATTCGGGTTTTCTCCCGCGTAAGATTCAAAGTATCTAGGCAACGTTTCGGCGAGTCCCACTCGCCATCTTCAGGCTGGTGCTTCGGCTCTGCACTGCACTGCACTGCACTGCACTGCACTGGCTGCACTGCACTGGCACTAAGCCGAAAGCACCAGCCTGAAGATGGCGAGTGGGACCTCGCAAGCTAGATACTTTGAATCTACGCGGAGAAAACCGAACCAAAGATCCATATATATATATATTCAATTTTACGTGGAGAAAACCCGAATAACCAAAGATCCACATACAAATGCCCACGAAAACCTCAGAAAATGTTTCAGCAGAATCTCATCTGCCATCATCAGGCTTCTGTATTGTGTCCGTCTGTGAGTCAGACTTTTACAGTGGTTTCAGATTTGAATTTGGGGCAGCCTATTGCTGTGCCAGAATGGTTTTTTTTTCATCCTGATTGGTTGGGAGTCTTGGTCTGTGTTTATTGGTCTCGGAGTTTGCTGTGTTCTGCTTGATTGGTGTCTCTAATATCTTCTGTCTGTTTTTTGGCTCTTTTTGTATCTTGATTGGCTGGCAGCATTGTGTTGCTTTATTGGAGGCCTTTAGTGCAGCTTGGCTTCGGGTAAATGGACGGCTATCATTAGTTAGGAAGCTGGGTTTCATCTGGGTGCCTGGTTGGGATGTGTTTGAGCTGGAAGTATCAGGGGGATCTGTTTGTGCCCAGGTGTTTGCCTGGCTTGTGGTGTGGAGATTTTTTGTTTGTGAGTGCAGGCTTCCAAATGATTGACAGCCTGGTGGAATCATCTCTTCTATTCATGCTTTCTGGTCTTTTTTCAATCTCTATGGCTTCACTGATGATTCTGTGATTAGGGTTTTCTATAGTGGCCAGGGTTTTGGTGCCATTGAAGTTGATGCTATGACCTGTGGCTTCCATGTGTTGGACTAGTGAGGAAATGTGTTCCAGCTTTTTGACTGCATTTTTGTGTTCATCCAGGCGGGTGCTTATTCTTCTATTGGTCTGTCCAATGTATGTGGCCGGGCATGATGCACAGGGGACTTCGTATATGCCTTGGTTTTCCAGGTCAATTTTGTCTTTGGGGTTTCTGAGGATGGCTGCTATTTTTCTGTCTGTTTTGAAGGCAGTCTTGATGTGGTGTCTGTATAGTATCTTACTAATTTTGTCTGTAGTGCCTCTTATGTAGGGCAGGACAGCTGTTCCATGGGTCTGTTCATCTTCTGGGTCTCTATTATGTCTCATTGTGTTTTTGTGGATCAAGTTGGTGATTTTGCTTTTGTGGAAGCCGTTGGCTGTCAATATTTTAGTCAGGGTGCATAGTTCAGTCTTAATGTGTGTCTTGTCTGCCAGGCGTTTGGTTCTGGTAATTAGTGTTTTAGCCACGGAGTTTATCTGTGCTGGGTGGTGGTGGGATTGGGCGTTGAGGTAGCGGTTGGTGTGTGTTTTCTTCTGGTATATGGTGTGTCCTAGTGTGCCATCTGTTTTTTTGTAGATTAGTACATCTAGGAATGGTAGTTGTTTGTTTGTTTCTGTTTCCATGGTGAACTTGATTTTGGGGTGTGCGCTGTTTAGGTGTGTTAGGAAATTGTTTAGGTTTTCTTGTCCATGGGGCCAAATCACGAATGTGTCATCGATGTATCTTAACCATAGTCTGGGTTTGAGGATGGCATTGGCCAGGGCTCTGGATTCAATTCTTCCATGAACAGGTTTGCAATGACAGGTGACAGTGGTGATCCCATGGGAGCTCCTTCTATTTGTTTGTATCTTTGTCCTTTGTATATGAAATATGTGTTGGTTAAGCAGTGTTCTGTTAGTTCCATGAGGTGTTTAGCTGGTTGGTATTTATTTTTGATGATTTCAAGGGTCTCTTTTATCGGGACTTGAGTGAATAGTGAAACCACGTCAAAACTTACAAGCAGATCTTCTTGCTCCACGTGTAGATCTTTGATCATTTCCAAGAAGTGGTATGAGTTTTTTACATGAGAAGCTGCTGTTTCAGCATGGGGCTGTAGCTCTTTTGCTAGGTGTTTAGCTAGGTTTTGTAGTGGTGCTCCTTTGGAGCTGACTATGGGTCTGAGAGGTAACATAATAGAGACCCAGAAGATGAACAGACCCATGGAACAGCTGTCCTGCCCTACATAAGAGGCACTACAGACAAAATTAGTAAGATACTATACAGACACCACATCAAGACTGCCTTCAAAACAGACAGAAAAATAGCAGCCATCCTTAGCAACCCCAAAGACAAAATTGACCTGGAAAACCAAGGCATATACGAAGTCCCCTGTGCATCATGCCCGGCCACATACATTGGACAGACCAATAGAAGAATAAGCACCCGCCTGGATGAACACAAAAATGCAGTCAAAAAGCTGGAACACACTTCCTCACTAGTCCAACACATGGAAGCCACAGGTCATAGCATCAACTTCAATGGCACCAAAACCCTGGCCACTATAGAAAACCCTAATCACAGAATCATCAGAGAAGCCATAGAGATTGAAAAAAGACCAGAAAGCATGAATAGAAGAGATGATTCCACCAGGCTGTCAATCATTTGGAAGCCTGCATTCACAAACAAAAAAATCTCCACACCACAAGCCAGGCAAACACCTGGGCACAAACAGATCCCCCCTGATACTTCCAGCTCAAACACATCCCAACCAGGCACCCAGATGAAACCCAGCTTCCTAACTAATGATAGCCGTCCATTTACCCGAAGCCAAGCTGCACTAAAGGCCTCCAATAAAGCAACACAATGCTGCCAGCCAATCAAGATACAAAAAGAGCCAAAAACAGACAGAAGATATTAGAGACACCAATCAAGCAGAACACAGCAAACTCCGAGACCAATAAACACAGACCAAGACTCCCAACCAATCAGGATGAAGAAAAAACCATTCTGGCACAGCAATAGGCTGCCCCAAATTCAAATCTGAAACCACTGTAAAAGTCTGACTCACAGACGGACACAATACAGAAGCCTGATGATGGCAGATGAGATTCTGCTGAAACGTTGCTACAACTTTAAAAGAACAACTACAATGCGTGGGAAAATACCCGAACCAAGCCGACATACCATACATGTAAGTACATACATACATAAACTTATATATATATATATATATATATATATATATATATATATATATATATATATATATATATATATGTACAAAAGCCTGATGATGGCAGATGAGATTCTGCTGAAACGTTGCTACAACTTTAAAAGCACCACTACTATGACGTGGGAAAATACCCGAACAAAGCTGAATGCCATATATGTATGTATGTATGTATGTATGTATGTATGTATGTATGTATGTATGTTCAGGGGCATAAGGTGTTCAGAGGAGTGCTGCAACATTGGCAGCGTGGGCCACACAGGCACCAATAACCAAAATTTGTCGAGCCGCAACCTGGGCCTCTCCATTGCCATTCATTAGGCATTACAAAATAGATGTGTTTGCATCCGCTGAGGCCTTCTTTGGCAGAAGAGTTCTGCAACGGGTCCACAGGGACCAGGAGGGGATTCCAGGCCAGACGGAGCCCCTCCCCATAGGACAGGCGAAGCTTTGGTATGTCCCACTACTGGATGCTCTGAACAGCTCATGGGAGGAAGGGCGTTGGTACTTACCTGACACGCCCGTTCTCTTTGAGCTGTGAAGAGCATCCAGCCCCACCCTTTTTCCGTCTGGTGGGGCCCTGTTTCGGCCAATGAATTGTTAGGGCATTGAGGATGAGGGCGTTTATTTCTCTCGTCTTCGCCAAAACTGGGAAACGCTGGGGAGGAGTCCCATGGAGGAGGAGGAGCGTTCCACAAATTAAGCCCAGCCTAGACATGCAGAGACTGAAGCACCTCCCACTACTGGATGCTCTTCACAGCTCAAAGAGAACGGGTATGTCAGGTAAGTACCAACGCCCTTTCTCTAGCAATATATAAAATTATAATATTATGAAGAATCTCTGCCAGGTAAAGTTGTATGCTACATTATTTTATTTTTCTGACTTTCATTTATTAAAATTCAAAATCACAAGAGTCTTCAGGCATTGCTACATTAATTAAAAAATAAAATTATTCTAAATTTGCAAGTGATGTGCTGTAAACTTCATAATATAATGATTTTCCCTTTTAAAAGGCTTCTGCCTTATTATGAGGAATACTGTCTCCTAAGTTAAATGCTTTAATAAGAACTTTATTTTTTTCCCTGAGAGAAATAGATGCTGTGATTGAAATTAAAGTTGGAACCGTGCTGTTTGTGATTAATGCTAACAAATAGAAAGCAAAAGGAAACCATGATTTTTATAATAGCAGTAGTTACTCTAAATAGTGTTCCAGCATTCAAAATTATACATTTAAGTAAATTGTTTTCTTTTGAAACAGTACACTCCCGTTTACACCCGAGAGACAGGTAGGCTAGGGGTTAAAAATGTAGTGACACCCAAAGCCATTCTATACCTATCTGGTCTGCAGTCTTACTTGATTTAATGCTGTGAAGTTGTGTTCTTCAATTTAAGGATTGTAAAAAAAGAAAAAGGATATCTATAAGACTCAGTTTGTGCTTTTGCCCTCCAGATGTTCCTGAATTATAATTCCCAGCAGTTCCAGCCATTATGCCAATGATGAGTAGGAATTTATATTTAATCAACATTTAGAAAGCCATAGGTTTCCTATCCCTGAACTGTAGAGGCTGGAGACCCATAAGCACAGTGGCTAAATCCATGCTACAGATTTTTGTTCCTGTTGTTTCTATAATGTTTTGCTAATTCAGTGTGCACATAATGTGATTGCCAATCTGCTACATTCTCTGGATTTCCACCTTCATATCCCAATGCTGCATACTATTTTTTTAATTTGTTGTGAGTACTAGTTTGGCAATTATTTGACATGCCTCTTTTATTGAAAAACTGTAATGTTCTATTGCAGTGTGTGTTTGTGTGTGTTCACATTGATCTGATTTTTTTTCAGCTGTATTCCTTTTGACATATATAGCTGTGCACAAATTCCAGAATTGCTATTCTCATATCATGCTTTAATACTCTAGCACCAAAGCTTCAACAGTACTGAACAATGAGTATATAAATAGACATGGAGAAATAGTATAAACTTTTTATTACTTGGACTTTCCTGGGCTTTTGCTTAAATATTTAGAGAAAACACTTTTTAGCATTATGTCTAAACGTGTGACCTGTTTCCTGAAGATGGAATTTCCTTATAGTCACTAGGTTCATACATCATGGTGAATCCTGGTTGGTTTTAACCCAGACTATGACAGCAGCCTTTTTCTAAGCAAATATACAACTATCAGAAAAATAAATACAATTATCAGAAAAAGACTATGGGGACACGAGATGATTCCATAACTAATTCTTACCCAGCACTTTTTAAATTTTATTTTTAATTTTATTTACTTTTTGATTATTTTTATTTACTATTTAAACCATTTAAACTGCCTCATTCCTTTTATAATAAATTGCTTAGATAATTTTGTACATAGATTTCAGGATCCTTGATGTCCATTTTTAGTGATTTGGTGGCAGGGACTTGCTGTTTGCAACAAAATGAAATGTTTTATTCATATTCTTTGGCCATCTGTCTGAATATGCAGAGAAATCTAATCATTTTCCTGTATAAATTAATTGGAGCGGTTGTTTCTCTGTTCTTTTAGACTCAGAACTGCAAGCTTGTTATATTTAACTCATTCTCCACAACTGAATTGTTGGAATGCCCAATGAGATACAGATCACTCTCTCAATTGGGCAAGATAATAGGTTCAATAAAGAAGAACCTTGTATAACTAGAAGAAGAAATTTGGGGACATGACCATGATAGATTTTTTTTTCCACAATGAACATAGTTGAATCTGCAACCATTTCCTTGACTTCAGTTAACTGTTCACTATTTCTACAACAAATAGGAAAAGTTAAGGTTGATGAAAGAAATTTCTACGTTAATTACCATTACGTATTTTAAACGCAGTATCATTCCAGAAACACAAACTATTTTATGGATATATATATATAATAGGTATCCAAAATAGATTTCAAGTTAAAATATAACTTTAAAAGTAACTTTAAAAAATATTCAATATTTTGTCCCAAAACAGTTCAATGTACACTGATTATAACTACTGTGACATACTCGAAGTATAAGCTTTCTTTTTCAGCCCATTTTTGTGCTGAAAAATCCCCTCGGCTTATACTCGAGTCAGATTCCTCTGAAAAAAATGGTGTGGAGCTCCGGAGCTGGGCAGGCCCTTCCCTGCTTCCGTGTTTCCTTTGCAACTTTTAAGCATGAGGGTAATCGGAAGCAGAAAAGTTCTTGCATGAGGATATATTTTTTTCTTTTTTAACTGTTTTTAAGGGGAGGGAAAGACCCACCGTCATGTGAGAATGCTCAGACACGAAATCTATCCACCCGAAAATAAGTGTGTGTGTGGGGGGATTTTAACAGAGGGAAGATGTAGGGAGAAGGCAAAAGCGACGGAAGATCCTTCAGGGGAAACTGAGGGGAGACTCAACCTTGGTCCATATGAGCCCCTTCCCGCCCCTAAGGAAGCAGAGGCAGCCAGCAAGGGCAGGCAAGCCCCGCTTCACAGACTCTGTCCGTCCTCCAATCACGCAGCCCAGAATCGCCCTCCCCTCAGGGGCAGCAACGACGCCGGTTTTTCCCGAGACAAGAAGCTCCACCGTGCAATGAAAGCGCCCTGGCTCTAGGCTCGTGGGCTCAGAAAACAACGCGAGCCGAGGTCGCCGGCTCCGCCGGCTTCTCCAACATCCGGCACCGCCCTGTTCTATGTGCCGGGCCCGGCAAGTCCAAGCAGCCGCGCGTGGAGCAGGACGGCGCCGGACATCGTTAGCTGCCTCTTTCGCAGCACGGGAGGCCTCCCCAGCTGGCCAGCTGCTCTCCTCCTTCTTTGCCTGGGGAGGCTTCTTGTGCTGCAAAAGAGGCGGCTAACGATCCCGGCTCTGCTCGGCTTCTCAACATCCGGCACGCCCTGTTCTATGTGCTGGGCCCGGCAAGTCCGAGCAGCCAGCGCGTGAGCAGGACGGCGCCGACATCGTTGGCTGCCTCTTTCGCAGCACGGAGGCCTCCCGGCTGGCCAGCTGCTCTCCTCCTTCTCTGCCTGTTTGTTCTGTGTGGCCGAGGAGGAGGAGACCGCCAGCTGGTTGGGGAGGCTTTCTGCGCCGAGGAGGCGGCTGCTGGTCTCCGGCTTTGCTCCGCTTCTCCGATGGTCCGGCGCCACCATGTTCTTTACTTGGGCAGCCGGGCGCCTGCAGCGGCGCCCACGGAGGCAACAGGCAGTTCCGCCCGGGCTCCACTCAGGTGTCCAGCTGGGGCTGTTGGGAGTTGCTGCCACCGGTGCGGCCCCAGTCCTGCGTCGCCTCGGGAAGGGAAAGCGCCTGAGCGTAGCCCGGGCGGAACTGCCTGTTGCCGCCGTGGGCGCCGCTGCGGGCGCCCGGCTGCCCAAGTAAAGAACAGGGCGGCGCCGGACCATCGGAGAAGCGGAGCAAAGCCGGAGACCAACAGCCGCCTCCCTCGGCGCAGAAAGCCTCCCCCAACCAGCCGGCCGGTCTCCTCCTCCTCGGCCACACAGAACAAACAGGCAGAGAAGGAGGAGAGCAGCTGGCCAGCCGGGGGAGGCCTCCCGTGTTGTGAAAGAGGCAGCCATCAATCTCCGGCGCCGCCCTGCTCCACGCGCTGGCTGCTCGGACTTGCCAGGCCCGGCACATAGAACAGGGCGGCGCCGGATGTTGGAGAAGCCGAGCGGAGCCGAAGCCACCTCGGCTCATGTTGTTTTCTGAGCCCGCGAGCCTAGAGCCAGGGCACTTTCATTGCACGGTGGAGCTTCTTGTCTCGGGAAAAACCGGGCGTCGTTGCTGCCCCCCTGAGGGGAGGGCGATTCTGGGCTGCGCAATTGGGGGACTTCGTGGCTTTGGATGGGTGGGTGGGTGGGAGCGAGGACGGACGGAGTCCGTGAAGCAGGGCTTGCCTGCCCTTGCTGGCTGCCTCTGCTTCCTTAGGGGCAGGAAGGGGGCTCATCTGGACCAAGGGTGAGTCTTCCCCTCAGGTTCCCCTGAAGGATCTTCCGTCGCTTTTGCCTTCTCCCTACATCTCCGCTCAGGTGTCCGGCTGGGGCTGTCGGGAGTTGCTGCCGCCAGTGCGGCTCCGGTCCCGCGTTGCCTTGGGAAGGGTGGGGCAAAACCAGGAGCTGCTGAGCCTGAGCCTCTGGTGCCACTGCTGCTGTTGCAAAGCGCTGCTGCGGATATTCCTTTTTGCCTTTCCCTTCCCGAGGCGACGCGGGACTGGGGCCACGCCGGCGGTAGCGACTCCTGACTCAGGGGGCCTCCGAGGGAGGGGAAGAGAGTGACTCCTGCCTCCCGTTGTCATCATCATCTTCTTCTTTTGGGTTAGTGAATCAATTAAACCTTTCATGATAGTGAGATCGTTTCCCAAATTAATTATTTTTATTTTTGAAATTTACCAGTAGCTGCTGCATTTCCCACCTCGGCTTATACTTGAGTCAATAAGTTTTCCCAGTTTTTTGTGTAAAATTAGGTGCCTCGGCTTACATTCGGGTCGACTTATACTCGAGTATATACGGTTACCCATTCTGGCCACACATTTGTTTTAACATCAATCAATTTAATTACTATACTTTTATAAAGTCCAAAATTGATTGTGAAAACTTTAGTAATTGAATTCTAATGCAATGTAGATATAACTATTTTTTTTAGAGGTGAGGCATAATATTTAAAAAAGTGATTGTCTGCCAGTTAAGTACATGCATAATTTACCGATGTGGAAACATAATTTTCTATAGCAATCTAGAATAGGGGTGTCAAACTCAAGGTCCACAGGCCAGAACCGGCCCACAGGATGCTTAGATCCATCCCATGAGGCCGGCCTGGAAATAGCAAAGGACCAGCCCACTTTGCCTCCGCTAGTAAAAATAGGGCGTGCAAGGGCTGCGTGCAGCCACTGAGTTCACTGTTTTTGGCCTGGGCAGCCTTCTGCAGCACCCTGCTGGTCAAAATGGGCATGGGGGGCACCTGTGGCCCCCCCATATCCCATTTTGGCCATCAGGGTGCTGCAGCAGGGTGTCTGTCCTGTCTCCTCCCCATGCCCCGGCCGGCCCACAGAGAACAACTACAGTGTTGATTCAGCCCTCCAAGAAATCCAGTTTGACACCCCTGATCTAGACAGAGAGCTATCTTCTGATTTGTATAGTTGGCAACTTTCTAATATTGAGAAAACAGTTCTTAATATAAAGCCATATCCTATTGACATACTTTTTGACTGGCACAAGTACAGAATAGGCAAAACCTGGCTCAAAAACAGTAACTGTGGGAAGGATCTTAGATTGTCCTAGTGAACAGTCACTTAAACATGAACCAGCAGTGTGCAACAGCAGCCAAAAAAACTAATAACGCTTGGTTATATAAACAGAGGCATAGAATCAAAATCATGTAAAGTATTAGTACTGCTTTATAAAGCCTTAGTAAGGCCAGACCTGGAATACTGCATCCAATTTTGGTCACCACATTACACAAAAGATGTTGAGACTTTGAAAAAAGTGCAATGAAAGCCAACTAAACTGATTAAAGACCTTGAGACAAAACTATATGCATAATGGTTGCAGGAATTGGATATGCCAATCTAGAGAAAAGAAGGACTAGGGGTGACACGACAGCAGTATTCCAGTATTTGATGAGCTACCACAAAGAAGAGGGAATCAACTTATTTTCCAAAGGAGACAAGAAACAATGGATAGAAACAAATCAAGGAGAAAAGCAACCTGGAATTAAGGAGAAACTTCCAAACAATAGTGGAACAGCTTGCCTTTCGAAATTATAGGGCCTATGACATGCGTACCGGAAATGGCACACAGAGCCATTTCTGCCGGCATGCAAGCCATCACCTGGAACTGATCCATTGCTCATGCATACGCGCCCCCCACCACCCAGCTAATTGTTAGGTATCTGCTGCGCAGTGTGTGGGGGAGATACACAAGCATGCACAGGGGGTGGGGCATGAGGAGGGTCTTTCACACACATGCGCAGGGGTGCATGGTGCACGTGCAAGGGTCACGCCCAAATGCACGGGAGTGGGGGGTTGCACGCACATTGCATTATGGGTACAGGCACGCATGCACATGCGCGCACACACACTTTCGGCATGCAATGACGAAAAGGTTAGCCATCACTGTTATAAGGGCTTCAGTGGAGGTTTTTAAGAAAAAACTGGACTGCCACCTATCTGAAATGGTGTCCTGCTCGAGCAGGGGATTTGACTAGAAGAGCTCCAAGGTCCCTTCCAGCTCTATTCTGATTGATTGATTGGATTTAAATAGTGCTTTATTTCTTGAAGAAGACTTGATGTTTAATGCCCTACATTTCTTAATATACTTCAAATTTCTTACTGCTTTAATTACTATTGAAAATAAGGAAATAATTGGAGGACTGTTTCCTTTATGCAGGTAGGAATAAGTAGTTCAAGTAGTGTGACAGATTTACAATCCTATTTCAACCAGCAGCAAAATCAACAGCACAAAAAAGATGTAGAAACATTAATACAAAATGCCAGGCAAACTGTTTTCCTACAAATTGCTTGACACCAATACTGATAAATGTTATTACAAATTACTGGCATCATTGCTGATATTGTTGACATTATGGCTACTAATTTCTGGACTCATTCTTCAAACATCGCCTTTAATATTTCAAATGTCACAATTTTTATGTCATTTAAATCTCAATACTATCAAAACCAAAAGTAGGTAAGTAAGTTGTTTTCTTTTTTTTCCCCTTTTCCCGGAATTTCAGTTTAAATAATATGATCTCTTAATTCTGTTATAACTTCCACACAGACAAAATAATCCTGGTTCTCAAGAAAAGCTGTATGTCATATAGTTAATTCCAAAATAAGAATTATATAATAAGAGTTTCAATAGTCCATTTTTTTACTCTTAAATGTTATAGTTTGTAACTTTCTTGGTTCAAAAACTTATTTAGTTTTTGCCATTTATTTAAAATTATTTATATTCTTAAATTTATAGTTATTTTTTCTTTTGTTCAGAAAAAAGGAATTCAATGAAGGACACTTCATTATAGATCTCAACATGGTTAGGTTTTTTTGG
This sequence comes from Notechis scutatus, assembly GCF_049901735.1. NCBI lineage: Eukaryota > Metazoa > Chordata > Lepidosauria > Squamata > Elapidae > Notechis > Notechis scutatus. The sequence goes on along the minus strand of NC_142010.1, from coordinate 94,784,663 downwards.
GAGGAGTCTTTACGAGCACAGATTAACAAGAGACTACTGAATTCACTTATAATACATCAACACGTTTCAGAGGAGCATAGTAGCTCATATGGTTAGGATGCTGGCTTGACAAGCAGCAAGCCTACATTTGAGACCTGAGTGCTAGGGTGGGATGAGCTCTAGTCCTTCACTCCAGCTCCTGCCAGGGATCTGAAAGGAGTTCCCAATTGGATGGGGTGGGGTGGGGGGAAATCACCAGCTAATTATTTCAATCCAGAAATGTCTCAATGATTCTAATATGAGTGTGAAGCGAATAGGATTCAGGAGGTCTCAATTGACACTATGGATTTTTGTCACATTATTGTAGAACTATTAATTGATAAAGTACTTGACACCTGTTTCATGTGTAACATGTATCTGCATGACCACCCTGTCTTTTTCTCTCCCCCCGATTTTATCCCAATTTAAAACCTAGATCAATTTTAATCAATTTTAATCAGCCACTCCATACATCTGTCAAACTGTAGCTCATGAAAGCTTATGTCCTTTGTGGACTGTGATTCAGTTACCAGTGTCCATCGAAGAAGTGTATATAAAATCACCATTGAACTTTGTGCTATTTTAAGTAAGAAAAAAAGCAAAAACTCTTGTCTTCATTTCATTTTGAGTAAATAAACTGTCTTTATCCATAGTTGCTCTCTTTTTTTATTTATTTTATTTTATTTATTTATTTATTTTACACTATCTGCCTCAAACACAAATGTTTGTATATTGGAAATGCAAGAGAATGTAGCATTGCATTGAAGTTAAATGACTAAAATCAATCGGGTGGTTGTTTAAAAGTGTTTAAAATGGCATCACTCTTGGAAGAACTGAAAATGGAACTTAAAAAACAGAAAAAAGATGCACAAGAAGAAAGAGGTTTTTTTGGCTTTGTATTTCAATTCTTAGAAATGGAGATCTTGAACTATTGCAAGACAAAGAACAAGCCATCTTAAATGACCAAGTAATTCTATGTGGGGGGAAAAAAGGAAAAGGGGGAAAGAGAGTGAAAAATTTAAGATTTGAAAAAACAACCCCAAAAAAGAACAGTTTGAAAAGCAATTACAATATTAGAAAGAAACAGAAGAGAGGATTACAGAAGAGAGAATTAGAATTAGAGAGACAAGGGGTCAAAAAGCAGAGGGATAAGAAGAGGGGGAAGAAGGAAAGGAAAAGAAGTTATAAAGGACAGAAACAGACATAAAGAAACAGGGAAAACGTACAAGGATTAAAGGTATAAGCCTATTTAAAAGACATAGAGGCAATGGGTGAAAATTTAATTGAAAGAGAGGATTCTGCAAGGGTACATAAGATAGCATTGTTATATTAGAAATAGAAATGAATATAGAAATAAGTGTGATTAAAGTGATAGATAAAATACTTATTGTAATGTAATGGAATGTTTGTTAATAAATAAATGAAATAAAGAAAATGAGAGAATGAAATTAGGAAAGGATGGGAACATTTTAATTGTTATTAAAATTTAAGTGAAGAGAAATATGAAAGAAATATGAAAAAAATTATGGAAATATTATAAGTGTTCCTAAGGAAGTAGGATATTTAATTGAAAAAAAAGTTAAACATGTTAATTAATGTTAATGGAAGATTGTAACTAACATTAATAGTTGAGCTGAACTGGATTTTATGTACTATATAATTTTTCTTTAAGAACTTAGTGTGTATTTTAAGAATGTACCAAGCAGAATTCGACTGGCAAAATTTATGTGTTATAAAATAGAGATTAGATATTTAATGTTATAATTGTAAAGGTATAAATTGAAGTTTAAATAAGATTTGAATGGACAAAAACTAAAAGATACAAAGGTGTCATACTCCAATCAGTAACTACAGGGGAAAATTTGTTTACAGAGAAAAGAAAATATGAAATTAAAACAGGACAGACAAAAATATAAATATAATGATTGGAAAGATATTGAAACTTGGAAAAAGATATATAATTGAATTTAGAAAGGAATGAGATGATTAAAAAAAAGGTTGAGAAAACTAAGGGAAGGGAAAAATCACAGAGAAAATGCTAAAATAGTAATAAGATATGGAATAGAATACAAAGATGAATATGAAATTGAGTTTGTGTCTGTATGGAGAAGTGATAAGCCGGGATCATGCTATTCTGGAAAAAAGATATTTTATTTGTATTATGTTTTGTGAACACCCAAATAAAAAATTTTACAAAAAAAAAAAAGAAAACAAAAACTCTGTTCATTATTTTAGGTTGATTATTCAATGAATTGCATGAACAAAATTTAGATGGTATAATTACTTACAAGTTCTGACTAATGCTGATAAAAATAAGAGTACTGTGTTTTGTTTGTGGCTGAGGAAACCAGCTTAATAGTATTTGAATCTCTAGTTTCCTGTAACCAAAACCTTTCTATTGATTATGAGTTTGGGGGAAATATTTCCACTGTTGATTTTACTGTTCACTTTAGACATCATCCTCACAATTATTTGTATGTGTAACATCATGCAAGCTGCTGTGTGTTTGCTTGCACAGAATGATAGAATATGAATATAATCACTCCAGCGTGTATATCATATTACTCTGCACATACTGAACTTTATCTGCCCTTCAGGAAGTGTATATATTGTATACTGATATGTAAATAGAATATTTTGTGAAGTCTAGTCTTTTAGGCTCAGCATATTTGTACTCTCTTGATTTTTCCATTTAAAGTGTAAATATTTTACTTGATTCAACAGGCAGCCCACATGTCACCTATCATATACTCCTGAGTACCGCCAAGACACTGTGCCAAAGAGCCCTTACAGTTTCATTTATTCACCCAATTTACCAAAAGGGCAGAGAGTCATTTCGATACTGCCTGAGATGGTTAAATTGCTTACAGATGACTGTCAGGGAATGTCATTCCACCAGTTGTATCCATTGTCCTTTCCTTCCTCTACTTGAGTTCTGTAGGCATCGAGCAATTTAAACTTAATGTCCTGGAAGACAAATCATTTAGTGACAGCATTCTCCTGTACGAACACTCAAAATAGCAAAGAGAAAACTGATACATGTCTGTATCCAAATGGCCATTTCACAATTCAACATTGACCACATAGCCTGCTTACAGAAAAGCTTTCCAGGAACATTTTTGGCAGGTTTAATTCAGCATTTTCCCCTCAACCACATGAAAGTATGTTCCCCTGTATCTGAAAGAACGTATATGCCTGACCTGCATGTATTAGGTTATTGATTTTGGACAGTTTAGAATCCAAATTTGAAGTATTAAGATGCACTTACACTAAACTACAAGCGTACAAACTCATATGGTATGTGAGTTTAAAATTATTATTGCTTTTTTCTGAAAAGAAATGGGTATCTTGTTCTTAGTAACTTTCTTATGTTCTGTCAGCTTCTTGGACCTTTGGATGTATGCTCATTTTTTTCTCCCATACAATCTCTGCCAGGTTGTTTGCTTCCTGGTGTTGTTTTTAAAGAGAAAATGAAATGGCAATTAAAGTGAAAATTGCTTCATTGTTTTTACAGAATTAGGCTTCAGCTGCATTTAGAGAGAATATAGGGGGCTAAATCTGAATGTAAAAATGGAGCCTTTAAACTGAATCAGAGCAATTCAGGGTAGGGGAAGGGGGCAGTCTTAATGAAAAGAGGTGTTATTTACCCTTCTTGTCAGGGACATTTGCAAGGACATGAAGATAAGGCAGAAGCATTCTGTCTGATTTTCACTGAATGTGCAAGTGCCTATGTAGAAATGCACAAAGTCTGGGGAACAGACTTTGAACTCAAACTGCTAATACATGAAGGCAGATATTTATTTATTTTTTATTTGTTTGATTTGCCAATCACTTACAAGATACAGGTATAAGAATAAACATAGTTTTGAATACATGAGATAGATACTTACAAGAAAAATAAAAAGAAATAATAGGACAGGGATGGTAGACACGATTGGTGCGCTTATGCACACCCCCTACAGGCCTCCTATGAAGGGGGTGAGGTCAATAGTAGACAGTCTAAGGTTAAAGTTTTTGGGGTTTGGGGAAGAAACCACAGAGTCAGGTAGAGTATTCCAGACATTGACCACTCTGTTGTTGAAGTCGTATTTTCTGCAGTCAAGTTTTGTGCGGTTAACCTTGAGTTTGTATCTATTGTGTGCTCTTATATTGTTATGATTGAAGCTGAAGTATTCATTTGCAGGTAGGACATTGCAATGTATGATTTTATATACTATATTTAGATCGGACCGGAAGCAGCGTAGTTCTAGGTTTTCTAGGTCTAGAGTTTCAAGTCTGGTGGCATAAGGTATTCTGCAATGAGTAGAGGAGCGGAGAACTCTTCTTGTGAAATACTTCTGGACTTTCTCAGTTGTATTAATATCAGATATGTAATGCAGGTTCCAGACTGATGAGCTGTACTCAAGTATAGGTCTAGCAAATGTTTTATATGCTCTAGTTAGTAGTGTGATATTATCAGAGAAGAAGCTACGTAGGATTAGATTAACAATTCTTAATGCCTTTTTGGCTATATAGTTACAGTGGACTATAGCACTTAGATCATTAGAGATGAGTACTCCAAGGTCCTTGACAGAGTTTGGATCCTCAACAAGGTCTTGACTATTCCGCTTGTATTTTATTTCTGATTTTTTTTTTTGCCAATATGTAAGACAAAGCATTTATTTGTTGAGATTTGAAGTCAAGGTCTTTTTGGAGGGTAGTAGTATTGTCTGTGGTGTTGAATAGCTTTAGATCATCAGCAAAGAGAACGCAGTTGCTCTTAATATGATCACAGAGGTCATTTATGTAAAGTATGAAGAGAGCTGGTCCTATAACACTGCCTTGGGGGACACAACTGTATAGTTGGAATAACAGAAACTTGGTGGGATGAAACCTATTATTGGAACATACTGGTAGAAGGATACAAACTGTTCAAAAAAATCAGACCCCATAAAAGAGGAGGTGGAGTTGCACTATATGTAAAGACCACTATATGTAAAGACCACTATATATATATATATATATATATATTAGAGATGGCATATATATATATTGTATATATAGAGAGATGGCAGCTCCGGTCACACACTGCTTGCACTGGCACTAAGCCGAAAGCACCAGCCTGAAGATGGCGAGTGGGACCTCGCCCGAAAGCGTTGCCTAGATACTTTGAATCTTACGCGGGAGAGAACCCGAATAACCAAAGATCCACATACAAATACCGCGAGAACCTCAGAAAACAAATATTGCACCTCTACGGGAGGAAACCCACCATCTGACCAGGACTTATGAAAAACTTGAAGTCCAAGAGCTTCCATTTATGTGACCTCGCATTCCTATGCAACTGCCGAGATCAAAATTTAATTCCCACAAGCTTCAATTGAAATTCCACACCAACACAGCAGCCACCAAACGCATCCTAAAAAGAACAGAATTGGCCCTAATTAGAAATGAACTTCACACAAAAGATTTCTCCTAGACCAAATCAACAAAGATCTTCTTACACTTCACCTCAGACTCAGCAACAAGATTCACCCCTTACTTTGGGACAAATCCAAACAACTCGCTGTCTGGAGAGCGAGAAACACAGACCACCCTCAAGACAGACACACACACAACAACAAACTCAGAAAACCAGAGCTGAAACAAACCTGAAGATGATGATGAGACTTCATCACTTGTCTCAATCTTACGGAGCTCCAGAATAACTAAAGATCCTATATATATATATATATATATATATATATATATATATATATATATATATATATATATATATATATAGAGAGAGAGAGAGAGAGAGAGAGAGAGAGAGAATGAATGAATGAATGAATGAATGATATGGCCATAGGTGTATATTATAGGCCACTCAACCAAGCAGAAAAAATAGATGTCCTTTTTGCCAACCAAGTAACAAACATATGCAGGAAACACACTACAATAGTAATAGGGGACTTCAGTTATCCTGATATCAATTGGAAAATTAATTCTACACCAAGTGAGAAATCAAATAAGTTCCTAACCACCTATCTGACATCTTTGTTTTCCAAAAGGTAGAAGATGGAACTAGAGGGACAGCCATACTGGACTTAATTCTTACAGAGAAGAAGTGATAGAGGGAGTTGAAACTGCAGGAACCTTGGGTGAGAGTGACCATATCATACTAGAATTCAACATAACATAAACACAAGCAATGACACCAGAGTTTTAGATTTTAAAAGAGCTGAGTTTAATAAACTCAGGGAGAACTTGGGAAAGATTCCATGGATTAAAATCCTAAAGGGAAAAACAACTCAAGAATCTTGGGAAACTCTGAAAAGTATGATCATAGGAGACAGACCAGCACAATACCATTGAGAAAGAAAACAAGAAATCCAAGAAGCAACCAACATGGCTGCACAAAGATCTCTCTGGCAAATTAAAAGAAAAAAAGGACAAGTACAAAAAATGGAAAGAGGGATATACAGCTAAGGCAGAATGTCAGCAGATAGCGAGAATCTGTAAAGAAGAAGTCAGGAAAGCAAAGGCTTAGAACGAACAAAGACTTTCAACAAAAGTCAAAGATAATTTTTTAAAAAGTTTCTTATAACATATAAATATCAAGAAAAAAAAATCAAGGAAACAGTCGGTCCACTAAAGAGAGAAGATGGCAAGGAAGTAACAGGCAACAAAGAGAAAGCAGACTGCTTAACGCATTCTTTGCATCAGTTTTCATGCAAAAATAAACTATAGCTCAACCTGCCAAAAACATAAAAGTAATAGACAGACCAGAAATAAAAGTTAAAATAAGTAAAAAAAAACAAAACAGTAAGATAACACCTGTCTGATCTTGATGAACACAAATCACTGGGGCCTGATGGATTACATCCCAGAGTGTTAAAGGAGCTGGCAGAGGTCATCTCAGAACCACTGCACCATATCTTTCAAAAATCCTGGAGCACCGGGGAACTACCAGAGGACTGGAAAAGAGCTGATGTGGTTCCCAAAGGAAAAAAAAAAACAGACCCAGGAAACTACAGACCAATCAGCCTAACATTAATACCTGGGAAGATACTGGAAAAGATCATAAAAAAATGGATCTGCAAACATCTAGAAACAAATAAAGTAATAACTAGCATTCAGCATGGGTTTGTTAAAACAGATCATGCCAACCAATCTTATTTCATTCTTCAACATATTGACTAAATTAGTAGACCAGTGAAATACTGTGGACATGATATATTTAGATTTTAGCAAGGCATTCAACCTACTTTTTGGCAAGCTAGAAAAAAGTGGGATAGATAGCGCCATCATCAGATGGATTCGCAACTGGCTGACAAACCGTACTCAACGAGTAGTCCTTAATGGATCTAAGTCTACATGGAGGGTAGTAAGCAGTGGGGTGCCATGAGGTTCTGTCTTAAGCCCAGTACTCTTCAATATCTTCATTAGTGATATAGATGAGGGAATAGAAGAAGAACTTACCAAATTTGTAGATGATATTAGTTGGCAGTAATAGCTAACACCCAAGAAGATAGGCTGAAGATCCAGATGGATCTTGACAGACTAGAACACTGGACCATATTTAACAAAATGGAATTCAATGTAGAGAAAAGTAAAGTCCTACACTTAGGCAAGAAAAACTAAAAGTACACATATAGACTGGGTGAAACCGGGCTTAATAGCAATAACTGTGAGAGGGATCTTGGACAACCAGCTAAATATGAGCCAGCAGCCAAAAGCTAATGCAATCCTAAATTGTATTAACAGAGGGATATAATCGATATCAAGTGAGGTACTAATACCACTCTATAAAGTCTTAGTAAGACCATACCTAGAGTACAGCATCCAGTTTTGGTCATCAAATTTTTAAAAAGATGTTGAGACTCTAGAAAAAATACAGAGAAGAACAACCAGGATGATTAGGGGACTGGAGATTAAAACATATGAGGAACAGTTATAGGAACTGGGCTTGGCTAGTCTAGTGAAAAGAAGGATCAAGGGAGACATGATAGCAGTGTTCCAATATTTGAGGGGCTGCCACAGAGAGGAAGGGATCAATCTATTTTGTAAAGCACCCAAAGGCCAAACAAGGAATAATGAATAGAAACTGAACAAGGAGAGGTTTAACCTGAAAATGAGGAGAAACTTTCTAACAGTGGAACAGCTTGCCCTCGGAAGTTGTGGGATCACCATCACTTGAGACTTTCAAAAAGAGATTGGACTCCCATCTGTCAGAAATGGTGTAGGGTCTCCTGATTGGACAGGGGGTTGGACTAGAAGACCTGCAAGTCCCTTCCAACTCTGATTATCTGTTATCTGTTATCTGAATGAGTGAAACCCACCAGTATTCTGGCTTAGCTTTGCAAAGAACCCATAACGGACATTTCTACTTTTTCTACTTTTTGCTACAGCTTTTGTTTGATGATGAGAGCCAAACAGAATTTTCTTGATATCTGCCAAACCATGCATGCTCTAAAAGGGTTTCAGGAATATGCAGTCCGCCATACAGCATCCTTATTAGATTATGGATGGGGAAAACTGACAAATAATTGGTGCTTGCATGCAATGCCAAATTATTAATATGGATTACATCTAATGATGTTCCTGTCTTATAAAGGTTCGGAAAATATCACAAATCACCACATTTTGTTTATTCTTGCAGTTTCTAATCTCAGTTGTGTGCAGCAGCCTGTTTTATTCTAGTGGAAGGAGCTATGGAATCTAGAGTTTATGCAGGAACCTTTTTTAAGTGGAAAAAAATGGACAAATTCATTTCACATTCAAAATTAAACATCATAAGGAGTCTGGTGCCTCAGCTGCAGTACTCCTGTGTCTCCAGCTGAGTCAACTGAGGCTGTAAACTAGCAAAGCCTAGTTTTTGAGAGATACCCAGATGAGTGCCAAAGAAGTGATTCTGGCATATTTACTGGTGTTCGGCATTCTTTTCCGATTGATTTATGGTGTATAAGTGGCTCTTGTTGAAAATGTCTTCCTTTTCCAGTCCTTCTACACAGGTATTTATTTAATTATTTATTATGACAGGCAATAGGAGTCAGTTGCCTTAAGGAAAAATAGAAGGAACAATAACATCTTAACATTTTTTATTGCTGGAAAATTACTGGGCATCCTGAAAATATTGAGTCATGTGAAAACCATTTCTCCTGTAGGCAAATTTGTCCAAAGTGCATGCCAAAAACCACAATTTTTCTTAATGCAAATTACCTTCTTGCTTTTTTGAAGTATAGGCAATCTCATAATCTGAATATTATGAATACAATGTATTCATCTGCTCAAGATTAATCACAGTCCTTTGTGTAACATAGATGTTTGATATAAATATAATTGCTTCAATTAATTGAAAGTTACGTATGTATGTGCAGAAACAGATTTCTACTTGCATAACAAGGTCCACAAGCATCTCTTGAATGTACAACCACATTCAAAGACCTTTAGTACTGCTTTGGATGCTTGCTACAGTGCAAATTTCTGTCTATGTTTGAATATGTCACATATCATTTTAGGTACCTTGCTGTATGAATCTACAGATTTATCCTTAATGATAGATGTGTATTAAAAGTACAGAAGATAATATATTTCAACTGGTAGAGTCTAAGATATGGGTGCATGCATTTGCTATTACATTGCAAAAAATGCATTCTTTCTACAGCCTGATTTTCCATCAAAAGAGAAGTTATGTTTTCTTAATGCCTAGAGGGTAATTATGCATTCTTGTTTTAGGATCTTGGAAAACCAACAGTGTGCCTAAAGGTGACATAATCAGAGCATGCATACAGGGACATTTTTACACACCATATTGCATAGAACATCTTGGCTTACTCCAAAGACAACCATGAAATTTAATTTGGAATTTTACAGTCACATTCTGAATTGAAAATCTCTGTAATAACTTTCCCTTTTGCTCAGCCTTTTAACTGTGGAATTCAGTTGGGGAGTTTCGTAGCAGCAGGTAATTCTGCAGCACTCTGGAGGGATTTTACCAGTACTGTGCTAAAGTGCTTGCAAGTGTCATTTCCATATTTAACTAATTTCAGTTTTTAATTAGCTCTGTGTGAAAAATGAGAGTTCAAGCTGAGCTAAGCTGTCAGCAGACACTCTTGTTTCCTTTCTAGCCTCACAGGACAATCCATTGCTGGGTGGGGAGAGAAGCTGCAACAAGCTGCATCTTTCATGAGCCCTGTTCCTGGGCAACAGCATCCAGCCTATTTAGCTCTGAGCAAGGCAAAGGGTATTATATTACAAAAGGAAATTTTAGTTTATCCAGGAAATCTTTCAGGGAAGGGATAGGAAGCTGGGAAGGGATGGAGAATACCAAATTGATGCAGCTGTTAAAAAAAAGAGTTGGACTGGGATAAGGAAATTTAGTCTGTTATCAATTCTTTTGCACAGAAAAACAGATGTTAATAAGGAAGAACTGAGAATATCTCAGTAGGAGTAGAAGTCTGCTAGTCTATAGTTTAAAAAAGTCAAGAAGCATAAAGTACACCTTTTCTGACTAACAAAGATTATTAGAAGGCATGCGTTTTTTGTGAACTGCAGCTCACTTCATCAGATGTCAAGTGTCTAGTTCAATTTATTTTACTGCCTAGCAAATCTCACACTTTTTAGATAATGTAATTGAACACACCAGATATATTAGGAAGGCTAGAACTGGAAGTTCAGAGTTGGAAGGGAGCTTGAAGTTTTTCTAGTCCAACTCAAGCAGGATACTCTATACATATTATTTCATACAAATAATATCCAATCTCTTCTTAAATACCTCCACTGATGGAGCACCCACAATTTCTGAAGGCAAGCCTCTGTTTGATCTTGCATCTTACTGGATGACCTATTCCAAGATGATTGGGACTCCACAGAACTATTTATGGATTGATTGATTGATTTAATTTGCTAAAGCTTAAATGCTGCTCCAATCAAAAATGAGCCTGAACTGCTTTAACTCCTCATTACATGATAGAATGAATAAATACAATGAAATAAATAATACAAATGTTTACTAATAGCACAATGTTAAATTATACAGTCATACTTATAATATTCAGTAATTGTCTGGCAGTACTTTTTCAACACAACTCAGTTTCACTTCTTGGGACAGCCTTCCTAAACAGCCAGGACTTGCTTACTTTTTAGAACAGTCACTAGTATAAAATGGTCACCACAGAGAAGGCTGTCACTTAAGAGTCCCTGATAACAACATATCCTAGGTGTTAGGAGCCATCGCAGCCCCCACCCAAGGTCCTAAGATGATCAGCATCTTAAATTACATTCAGAAACCAACTGAAAACCAGTGTCACTCCCAAAGCAATTGTGTTAGCATGGAAGAATTGCAACATGTCCATCGCTATTTGCATCCCTGACCAGTTGTAACTTCCAAATGATCTTCAAAAATAGTACCCTCTAACTGAATTACAATCATCTAAATACAATGTGGCCAAAATATGAATAACTGTCAACAGAGCTTCCTGGTCACAATCTCCTCCTGCCCTTCCAGCAGTAACTATGAGTCCAAGAGGATTGCCAGATTGCAGACCTATGCTACATAAGGGAAGGAACAACACTATCCTAGACTAAAGATGGAATTGAACTGGGATGTGTTAGTTTTTGGAGCAACAACCACTCTGTATTGGTTATTCTGTCCAAATCTTTATTACCTTCTAGATATTGAGACAAAAACTTAACTACATCTTTTCTTTAATTGTTACTATAAAAACAAAATCTGCTATCTGTTGCTGCCTTCTTAATTCTGGCTTTATATGAATGTGTTGGCTTGGTCTTCTACAGCTAGAATTAGCCCCTGCCTCTTTCTTCAACTTTTTGTCCTGTTAGCCATTGCAAGGTCTTGTTCTTACCTGATTTTTTTTAATCTAATGGCTATGTAATACTTGCTATGTCTCTTTTCTAGTCTTGGTTTGGTCTTTCTTGTAAGCTAGTTTGGTCTCTTTGGGCCCACACTTAATCTTCTACATCGTTCCCTCACTTTTCCTTTTCTTAGTCTCCTTCTCCTGAGAGCCCCATCTCATGTTTGATTGGCAGATGTTACTCTTATTAATAGAAAAAATATTATTGTACATAACCTCTTTTTCAGGGTTGTGCCTTAAATATTTAGCAAAGCTGTGGAAAAATGTAATAAAGCTTGATAACTTGAACTACTTTTCAGTAGACACAAATTAAACTTTACTTATATAATGCTCCTCTTGCTTTAATTGTTATTATGACTTGCATAATTCATTGCTCCTAATAACGTTATTATTTGTAAGTGTGTGGATACAAAAGTGTAGTAAACTGTCAGTGACTATTCTGTTGGTACAAAGGAAGCCTTGAGTACAGCTCCATGGGTTCTCTATACAACAGTATCTGAAACAACAGTTGGAAATGAATTTGAAGACCCTAATAGAATGGCAACTACTAATTAATCCATTCTGCCTCTCAATAATAAGACTTGTACATTGAGAGAGAAGATGGGAAGAAGAAACTCATTATGTGAAAATCCACTGTTATAGCATTGGATTTCATGTGTGAAAATCACTGAAATTAATATAATTAAGATCATGATCGTGAAAAATAATATATAGAAAAAAAATATTTTGCTCCAGGATGGAGAAAAGAGATAATATATTTCAAATGCTGGCACTCTGGTACTCAAGTAGTCATCATTATGTTTATACCAAACAAAAGTATAGAAAGAATATTGACCCTTAATTTATTAATTTTAATTCATAGAACCAATTTAATTATTTTATTTCTCACACATTTTAAAGTTCCTGAAATGGGAAAGTTGGCTATGGCTCCTCTCTCTTGAAACAGTAAAATAACCACCATATTTCCAAGTATGGAAGCTTTGAAAAAAAGTTGGCAGAAGCCAGAGATATTCCATTTTTCACCCAGAACCTCTCTCAGATAATTACATAACAGCAGGAACATTGTTTTACTACATACTTAGCCTAATGTTTAATCCTGTCTTGAACATGCTACCATAGTTCCAAATTTATCTTGGGCACAAATGCACTTCCAGTAAAGGTGTATCTTAGATATTTCTCCAATGTTTCCCTAAAATATCTCTTTTACAATTCTGCACTTTCTCTGCTTCCTAGCCAATTTCAGTCCTGCTGAGAACAATCAGAGAAACTGTCAAGTAAAAGTATAGCTGTTTCTTTTGCTCTTTAGGTGCATTTTAATCTCAACTTCTCTGCAGCTACAGTTTTGTCTAGCAAAAGGAGTGCAAGAGTCTGGCTTCTTATTTAATAGATGGCAAGTAGGAGAAAAGGCTGAATGTTAGAGAATTTCATGGCGGGGGGCAGGTTTAGGCTATACCACTGCTGTTGCTCTGAAAGCTGGCTCTGTGTTTACATAGAGAAAAGGGTAAATTTGGGGCTAATTCTACCTTCAGGATTTCTATTCAAGGTAGAATTTAATTGTGTCGATTTGTTTCATAGTGACTGAAGAAACATTGGGTTGGTGACCATGCTTTTTTGATTGTTTTTCTTTTACTTATCTTACTTTCCCCACCACCTATTTGATGCCATAAAGTTAAATACAAAATATAAGTTAAAATATCAAGTTAGCAGCAGTTAAAAATATTATCTGACACTACTGTTTGCTGAACATGGCACCTCTAGTCCTGAAAATACAGGTAGTCCTCAACTTATGACAATAATTGAGCCCAGCATTGTGAAGCAAAACATTTGCAATTTTACAACCTTTCTTGCTGCAGTAATTAAGTGAATCACTGCTGTTGTTGAGTTAACAGCACAGTTGTTAAGTGAATCTGGTTTCCCCATTGACTTTGCTTATCAGAAGGTTGCAAAAGGTGATCAGGTGACCCACGGATACTACAACGATCATAAATATGAGTCAGTTGCCAAGGGTCTGGATTTTGATCACATAACCATGGGGGTGTTGCAATGGTTGTAAGTGTGAAAAATGGTCATAAGTCACTTTTTTCTGGTGCCATTGTAACATTGAACGGTCACAAAATGAACTGTTTTAAGTCAAAGACCACCTGTACTTTTTGGCAATGAGTAATTGGATGGTGGACTATATTTTTAATATATTTGTCTGAGTAAAGGGCAAACTCTTCTTCTCTATTCAGGTCTTGTAGCCTAAGATATCTCTCGGCAAAGAAAGTTGTTTCTTGAATCTTAAGGATGCCACAGAAGCAGCCTCATTGTATATGATTTCAGAAACTGATGAGTCTTGTTCCAATTTTCTTCTCTCTGTACAATCTAAGGACTGTCATGAGAATGGATGAATTGTGCCACTGCTTTATGCTTCTTTTGCACAGCTTTGTCATAAGATATCAAATTCTGAATGCAACATGCAGGGCTGTTATCATTCTTGTGTCAAAAATTGCATTGGAGAAGTGGCACAAAATCAAAACATTTCTGCAAGGAGGACTGAAGGGAAGAAATACAAAAAGAGAATAAAACCGAAGTTTGGTCGCCTTGCTGTCAAGCACTAGATCGAGTAGTAATGATAATACAGGTTGTTACTATTGCTCCATCTCTTTTTAAGCATGTTCTCTGTTAGTGAAACCGTATTGTATGGGTTTTTCATAGAAAAAAATGCTATATAATTCCAAGTATGTGTAACCTTTTGAAGTATTTTGCAAGCAAAAAAAAAAAAGACTGGAATTGGACATGGATGGCTACATTTTTAAAGCACTGTGTGGGTGATAGAGAAATTCCATTATTACTAATAAGATTTATGGGTGTATCAGTTACATACTGCTTTGAAAATGCCTTCCTTCCATTCATGTTATAAGGCTTGATGGAAAAAAAAAGAGTAAATAAAACACCTATTTTTGAATTCTGTTTTTGCATTTATTATCTACAAATCTATATTGCAAAATTATATTACAAATTACTAGATGGCTTCTGTTCCTAGTTTCCATTTCTGCTTATATGTTTAAGAAACAAGAATCCAATTAAAAAAAAAACATACATAGGATTGATTGGAATTTGGATTTTCCTTTCTTCACTGTTCTCATTAGGTGTTTCATTTATCTAATGATTGTCATCATGGATACACTGAAGGAAGAATGAATATTCTTCTGTTCTCCCTACCTAGTGACAGAGAAAGTTGTAAGATCCAATCTGGGTTGATCACCAGGACCAGAACTTTACTCTTCTGAACTTTCAGATTCGTGCTGAGCCCATCCTCAGGGAATTTCTCTCTACTTGAATATATACTTTGGGCTATTCTGTGAGTTGTATTTATGTGGTGATTTACCATCAGCTTAGCAAGCACTTAGGAATCAAGGACTTGGCAGCACAAGGAAACAACAGCCAATCTCCAGTCATCAACACATCAAGCAACAGAACAGAAGAGAATAACAGAGCTAAAAGGGACCTTGGAGGTCTTCAAGTCCAACCCCCTGCTCAGGCAGGAAACCCTATAACATTTCAGACCAATGGTTGTCCAGTCTCTTCTTAAAAACTTCCAGTGTTGGATCATTCACAACTTCTGGAGGCAAGTTGTTTCTTTGATTAATTGTTCTACTGTGAAGAAATTGTTCTACTGTGAAGAAAACCTTAGCTCTAGGTTGCTTCTTCCCTTGATTAGTTTCCATTCATTGTTTCTTGTCCTACCTTCAAGTGCAATATCCTAAGATATTGGAACATTGCTATCATGTCACCCCTAATCGTTCTTTTCATTAAACTGACATACGTGACCTTGATTCTATCTCTCTGTTAATGCAGCTTAGGAATGTGTTGGCTTTTTTGGCAGCTGCTGCACACTGCTGGCTCATATTTAAGCGATTGTCCACTGGGACTTCAAGATCCCTCTCACAGTTGAGCCAGGCACCACCTATATTATACCTGTGCATTTGGTTTTTCTTGCCTAAATGTAGAACTTTATTTTTTTTTCCACCGTTGAATTTCATTTTGTTAGATAGCACCCAATGTTCAAGTCTGTCAATATCCTTCTGTATCTTAAGCCTATCATCTTCAATGTTGGCTATTCCTGCCAGCTTGGGGGTCGTCTACAAATGTGATGAGTTCCCATCTATCCCCTCATTCAAATCATTGCTGAAGATGTTGAAGAGTACTGGTCCTAAAACAGAGTCTTGGAGTAGGAAGGCAACATATTAATACAATTCATAGATTAGAGCAAATCACATGTTCAAGTAAAGAAAAGTTCCCTGGGGATGGGCTCCATTATGAATCTAAAAGTTTGGAACAGTATATATCTGGTTCCCGTGACCGATCCAGATTGGATCTTGCAATATTATCCTAGGACACATATATTTGCTTTCATTCACGAGAGATAGAAGTGGATAGATGAAAGTCAAATGGAAAGGATTCTTTTTCCCATTGCCTTTTATCTATACCTACTTGATGCTTTGAAAGTTGAGACTGAACATCAAGCAGAATTCATTTTAAATTTATCATCACAAGTGAACACTGACATGTTTTAATATAACATAAACTTAGTATGATATAAAATACATAATAAAACAATTTTCAATCAGCACAATCTCCCATACTTACACATAATTAATTTATAAGTCTGTATATATTTGCAGCCCTCCTTGCATTCTCTTTATAGTTCAAACCATCATAATTAGTTCCAATGTTTCATTTTTAATTGTAGACATGGACTCTAAGGCCTCCTTTAAATTAACAACCTCTCTGTGTACTGATACCAAACTCCTTTTATTAACATTACATAATACTATACTCTCATATAATTACTATTTAACCACAATCATCTGTGCCATACAAGTCTAATGTTTCTCACAATTGGTTCTGAAGCCCACAAAAATCATTCTAAGGCAAAAAGATGCTTATGACAAAATCTTTCAGACATTTGATTCTGTAGAACTTTCGGGTGGCTCCAAGCATTCAAACAGTTGCACAGTTCGGAACTAGATTATTAGGGCAAAGCTTTGTATGTTGCACAGCAATACAAAAGCATCCCAAAGCTATTCAGAAGGCATGTGGACTGGTGAATATACTAAAGGAAACTGCTGATGTTAAAGGTCCTTGAGTCTTCAGAGGTAGCCAGGAGAAGTGACTTCTGAACAGATGTCAGGATTTATAGGTCAAGCAGACAAGACCAATTTTACAAGTTAGCTTCCAGACTCCAAAATTGATCTCTGATCAGTTTTATTGAACAGCAAAAAAAGTTTGAAAAATAACAGCATTCATTTACTTCAGTCCTAATGCTTAACAAAATAATTTTTAGCCATTAAGCAGCAATATATTGAGCAACATTTTCACCATTAAAACATTCTTTATATAGTCTGCAATTACTTATAACTCCAATTATATATATATATATGAGGCACAATATATATATATATATATATATATATATATATATATATATATATATATATATATATATATATATATATATATATATATATATATATTCTACAACTTTAACTTTGAAAGCAAAACAACTATAAGGACCTGGGAAAATATATATAACAAAGCTATATATATATATATATATATATGATAGCACAGATATGTATATGTATATGTATAGATATGTATATGCCTGAAGATGATGAATGATATTATCGTATACGTCGTATAGATACTTCCAATATTTTACGTATGGAGTAAAACCCAAATAACCAAATATGTACATAGTATAAATACCTAATACCTATATATATATATATATATATATATATATATATATATATATATATGTGTGTGTGTGTGTGTGTGTGTGTGTGTGTGTGTGTGTGTGTGTGTCTGTCTGTCTGTCTGTCTGTCTGTCTGTCTGTCTAGGTGTGTTCGGGTCTTTTCCCATGCAAGATTAAGAGTATCTTGGTGACGTTTCGGTGAGGTCCCACTCGCCATCCTCAGGCTGGTGCTTTCTGCTTTGTGCCAGTGCAAGCAGTGTGTGATCGGAGCTGCCTTCTCTCTATAAATACTGGTGGGGGCGGCTGGTGTGCTGGGCTGGTTGGCTGCGCTGTTGCCTCTTGATTGGTTGATGGAGTTGATGTTGATAAAATGGGCTGTGTGATGGCCTTGTGAGTTTTGTTGTGGAGATATCCTGGATCTTGTGCTGTAATCTCTTGGGTCGTTTGTTTTGTAGTGATCTTTTTTCCATTAGCCTCCCGTGCTTTAACGGCTTGGGTAATGGATTGTGTGATGGCCTTGCGAGTTCTTTTGTTGTGGTATCCTGGGTCCTGCGTTGTGATCTCCTGGATCGTTTGTGTTTTGATCTCTTTTCCGTTAGCCTCCTGTGTTGTAACGACTTGGGTAATGGGTTGTGTGATGACCTTGTGAGTTTGATTGCTGTGGTATCCCTGGTCTTGTGCTGTGCTTTCCTGGGTCGTTTGCTGTGTTGCAACTTCTTAGGTTCTTGTGGTGTAATTTCTTGAGTTTTCTGATGTGATATCCTGGGCGGGTGGCTGTGATGTAGCATTCTGGGTTTTGGTCTGGCTTTGAGTTTGGGGTCTGGGTCTGTGTTCTTGGTGTGTGTCAGGTTGTTTGGTTTTGGGGTCGGGGGGTGCGACAGCTGGCGAAGCAGCCATGGTCTGGTTTCTGGACGGTGTTTGTCCTTCGTTTATAGGATGGGTTTGGGCCTGGGTCTGATGAGGGGGATTGGCAGTGGTGTCCCGTGTTGTTTTGGGTCTGGTGTTGGTTTTCATGGCTGGGACTCATTAGTTGGTGAGGGCTAGTTTCCAGATGTCTGGTAGGCGGGAGGTATTGTCCCGTTTATTCATGTTATGGGGGTGTTTCTCTATTTCGATGGCTTCCCTGATTATTCTCTTGCTGGAGTGTTCAGTGTTGGATATTAATTTGGTTCCTTCAAAATTAATTTCATGTCCTGTGGCTTTAAGGTTCTGGAAGAGGGAGGAAGTATTTTCTTCTTTTCTGACTGCGTTTTTGTGTTCTGCGATGTGTGCATTTATTCACTAACGTATTAATTTCCAACGGATTCCAAAGAAACACAATTACCAACCTAATCCGAAGAGAGATACCCAAAAAAAACCAAGACACAGAACAAGACAACAGTATCGCACTCCTCCCCTACATCAAAGGCAAAATTCTCAGCAAATCAGCAAAATTCTCAGCAAGTCAGCAAAATCAGAATCAGCAAAATTCTCCACAAACACAATATCAGGACAGCCTTCGGCACTGACCAAAAAATAGCCAACATCCTAAGAAACCCCAAAGACAAGATCCAGCTAGAAAACCAAGGAGTTTATGAAATACCATGCAACAATTGCCCAGCCACATACATTGGACAAACCAACAGGAGAATAAATGCACGCATCGCAGAACACAAAAACACAGTCAGAAAAGAAGAAAATACTTCCTCCCTCTTCCAGCCTCATTAGTTCTTTTTAGAAAGAAGTTTTGAACCCTTCATATAAAACTGTTTTGTTATACAACTTACTGAGAGCCCTTGTTTCTATATTTATCTTTCTTACATCCTTTGGGTGGCCTTCAGAGCAGCCCCTCCCCCATGCTTTTAGTCCATAGTCTTGGTATTAATTTTTATGGTGAGACCTTACTGTTTTAACATTATATATTCTATTTGCAGTCCTATTTTTTAATTACTTTATAGGCCTTTATGTGTTTCAATGTTATTACTGGAATGGATGTAATTTTTCCAGATTGTATTTTATGTTTGTTTATAATCAAAATAAAGATTTGATTGAACTGCTTCATTTTGTTATCCATAAAAATAAAAAAATCCAGTATCTACTGAAGCACTTGGACAATGACAGATTTATCACTTTTCCTTTGAGATGATAAGTGTGTAATTTCTGCACTTGGCATATGCTGACAGTGCTGATCCTTAAAAGGATGGCGGGGGGTCAGCTCTTGGTAACCATTTCTCTCAACACAAAATATAGCTGGCTACTCTGTTTACACAAGCACACTTGTATGTCACTCCACATATTTCTTTTAATACTTATTGATTGGATGTTTATCCTTTATCAGCCACTTTTGTGTCAGAACAGTTTAGTGATGCCCCACAAAGCTCCAGTGACCTCTCTGTGTGAAAGGACATGATCTCTTGTTTCCTGAGGATCTCCCTTTATTATTGCTTAGTGTCGCTATAGTTACGTGGTTAGTCGACAGCAGGAGCTACTGAAATGAAATTCACTTTGACTATCTTCATTATGGTCTATTTGATTTCCCCCACCTCTTCCCAGCACAGGGGTAGCTCTTTTTATTGCTGGATTTACTTACTCCATTATTATTAGGAAATTTCATCAGGGAACCATTTTGCCACTCTGGTATTTATATTTTTTAAAATGACTGGCTGTTCTAGACAGGATGAAAGGTAAAGATGTCCAGTTTGGACTGGTTTCCCTGTGCTCAGCTGGCCTTTTATCCTGACCCCTAAGACCATGCTATTCCATTCTCTCTTGAGAAGTGTTGTGGAGCGGCGGAATAACCTGAGGCAAACACGGAGCGAACTTCAGCTTTTACTTTATTGTAACAATAAAGGGTTGCCGTGGCTGCCGCGCTAACAAGGCAGCCAGCTGGCGGAAAACAGCTGATGCCATTTGAGAGCTCCCTTTTATAGCCAGCTGTCAAACAGCATCAGCCAATAGGAACAGTCCGTGTTCCTGCTGGAAACACGGACCAGAGTGAAAACTTCAACTCAGTCTTTTCCGAAAGCCACACTCCTTTCCCCCAGAACGGAGCATGCATAGTCCTTCAGATAACTCAGGCACTTGCGCAGGCGGCCAGATCTTCTAAGTCCTGATGAAGCTGCTGCTGGAAGGAACTTTTCTGCTTGCTGGGCAACTTTTGGTGCTGACGAAGCTGGTGTCTCGGCTTCAGGCATTTCTGGGCGAAGGACAGATGGCTGTTCAGGTAGGCTTGCATTCCTGTCAGATCCGAGGGAAGTTTCTTTGGGCACCGGTGGTTTCTCTGTTGCAGAAACGTCTTGAGGGCCATCTGCAGGCGCACTCCAATGCCTTCTAAGCTGATCGATATGGCGGCGCCAGATGCACCCGTCTTGCAGTTGGACCCTGTAAGACTTAGGACCAGTTACCGCCACAATTTGCCCAAGCATCCACAAAGGGTGTCCCGCATAGTTCCGGGCATAGACCTGGTCATTCTCAGCGAACTCCCTTGCCTGGCTTTTTGACCCTAAGGGTGTGACTGGGGCATAATGCAGATGGAGTCTGTCTAGGGTGGTCCTCAGACGTCTACCCATGAGAAGTTCAGCCGGAGACCTATTAGTGGTGGCACAGGGAGTTGTGTGCTGGGTCAGGAGATACTTAGTGAGCCTAGAGTGCCACTCTATAGGCCCAAACCTTGCCAGGGCCTCCTTAACTGATCTGACTGCCCTTTCAGTCAGGCCATTACTGGCAGGTTGAAAAGGAGCTGTAAGTGCATGCCTTATTCCTAGGTTGGCTAGGAAGACCTCAAACTCACAGGAAGTAAACTGGGGGCCGTTATCAGACACGATGGTGTCAGGGAGGCCATGGGTAGCGAATATCCTTGATAGAGCCTTAGTGACAGCTTCTGAAGTTGTGGTGGTCATCAAGGTCAGTTCTACCCATTTAGAAAAAGAATCAACCATCACCAGGAATGTATGCCCATGAATGGGGCCAGCCAGATCAATATGCACCTGGGACCAAGGGGCCACAGAATCTTCCCACCTGCCTGGAGTGGATGTGGGTGGAGCAGGTCTAGTAGCCTAGCATGGTTGACAAGCATTCACCCAACTTGTAATCTGAGCATCCATGCCTGGCCACCATACATAACTGCGAGCCAGGGCCTTCATCCCGACAATGCCGGGATGGGCCTCATGCAGGACCTTTAAAACTGAGTCTTGCAACTTGGAAGGGATAACTACTCTCGTTCCCCAAAGTAAACAGCCTTGCCAAGAAGATAGTTCTTGCTGGCAAATTTTGAAAGGCATGAATTCGGGGGCATAAGGAATTGCCGGCCATCCCCTTCCCACCCAGTCAAGAACTTGGGTGATTACCTTGTCCCTGGAAGAGTGGGCAGCGATATCAAGGGCAGTGATGGGGAGTTTGAGATCGTTGATCTGGAAAATAGCATTAGTTGGTGCAGGATCCTCCACAGGAACAGGCAGGGGGCAGCGACTAAGAGCATCAGTGAGGCATAGACTCTTGCCAGGTCGATGAACCAGTGTATAGGAATAGGCAGCCAGAAATAAGGTCCACCTGGTCATTCTTGGAGACAAAATCTGAGGAGTTTGTCTTTCGCCAGACAGAAGGCCTAACAGAGGCTTGTGATCCGTCATCAACTCGAAATAGTGTCCATATAGAAACTCATGGAATTTTTTGACAGAAGCAACTTCAGCCCAAGCCTCCTTGTCAATTTGGCTGTAGTTGTGCTCAGCTGGGGAAAAAGTTCTGGAGAAAAAGGCAATGGGTGCCTCAGAACCGTTAGGCAGTCTATGACTTAAAACAGCACCTATGCCAAAAGGAGAAGCATCTGCTGCTAAAACTAAAGGTAAATGTTCATTAAATTGTATCAGGACAGCATTGGATGTAAGTAATGATTTGACAGCATGGAAGGCATGGGCTTCCCTAGGTCCCCAGTGCCAGGGGGATTGCTTGTCCAAGAGTCTGTGCAGAGTCTCTGCAACGGAAGGTTTATGAGGCAAGAATGAAGCGTAAAAGTTAAGGAGTCCTAAAAAGGCCTGGAGCTCAGTTTTGTTAGTTGGCGTGGGTGCCTCGTGCCTTACTTTAGATTCGATTGGGTGAATACCAGAGGCGTCAATTCTGTATCCCAAAAATTCTACCTGTGGGGTGGCAATAGTGCATTTGTCTTTCTTTAACTTAAGACCATGCTGTCTGAAACGATCGAGGACTCCTCTGACTCTTTGCAGTAACTGAGGCTTGTCAGGGGCAGATATTAAAATGTCATCAAAATACGGAATTATGCCCGGTAATCCTTGAAGAAGTCTTTCCATTAAGGATTGGAAAATTCTTGGGGCTACACTTACACCAAATTGGAGGCGCCTACATTTGAAAGCACCCCTGTGAGTTATAATAGTTTGTAGTTCAGAGGCTGTGTCATCAACAGGGAACTGTTGATAGGCCTGTGACATGTCTAATTTAGCGAAAATGGTTCCTGGCTCAAAAGAATGTAGTAGGTGCTGGATAACAGCAACTGGATAGGCGCTGATTTGTAAATATTTGTTCAATGATGTCTTGTAATCTGTGCAGATTCTTACGCTCCCATCTTTCTTCAGGGGTGTCACTATTGGGGTTTCCCATTTTGCGAAGTCCAGAGGCTCTAATACACCTTGTTTAATTAATTTGTCAAGCTCCATGTCTAATTTGGGGCGGATTGCAAAAGGTACCCTTCAAGGCTTTAAACAGATTGGTACTGCCTGAGGGTCCAAGTTGAAAGATATTGGGGTTCCTGAATAACAGCCCAGCGCCTCGCTGAACACATCAGCATAGTCATTAAACAAGGTGTCCACTTCAGCATTTGTAATAGAGTGGATTCCGCTTATATGGAGGCCAAGGGCAGGGAACCAGTCTAACCCCAACAGGCTAGGGAGGGCACCATCCACTACTACTAAAGGCAAGTGACCTTTAAAATTTTGAAATTGTACAAAAAACTTGCCTTTTCCGATGACTGGGATGGTTCTGCCTTGGTAGTCGCGTAGGGTTAACTGGCAGCCGTGAAGCTTCTTCTTAGCCATTCTGGGAAGTAGTTGTTTCAAGGTGCTCCATGAGATAATGGACAGTGCTGAGCCTGTGTCAACCTCCATCCTGCAAGGTTTTCCTTCTATAGAAACAAAAACACTAATTTTGTTAGAGCCTTTGTTAGTCAGCTTGGCTTGATAGAACAGTCTGCAACTTGTTTTTGGAAATGTTGGGTTGTCTGAGGCTTTGGGGCAAAAGTCTTTCCTGCTTGACAGATCCTGGCTAAATGACCCTTCCTTTGGCATTTTAAACAAATGGCATCCCTAAACTTGCAGGATGCCCTGAGGTGGTTTCCCCCACAGCTTAGACAAATGGGCTGATGCCATGGAGGTAGGTTAGGGTTTGGCCTGTTTTCCCCTTGACTGTTTTTTTGCTGCCTGAGGCGATTTACATCATTAGCCTCTTCATAGCCTTCTTCTGAGGAGGCTTCATCGTAATGGATGGCTGAGCTACCCTGGCTAATTGGATTTCCCTGAATTTCTGCTGCTGAAAGTGCTGATAGTTCAGCAGCTTGAGACTCTTCAATTGCTAATTTAAGGGTTAAATCCCTTTTAGCCAATAGACACCTTTGTAGCCTTAAATCCCTGACTCCACAAACTAGTTGGTCTAATAACATGTCTTCCAGATAGTCTCTAAACCCACAATGCAAGGCAGCTGTTCGTAGGGCAGCCATGTACCCACTAATAGTCTCTCCCTCAGCCTGAATCCGTCTCCTAAAAGCATGATGCCTGGCAATTTGGGATGGCTTAGGGGAATAGTGGTTGGAAAGAATTTCCTGCAATTCTTCCCATGGAACAGTCTTAATTGAACATGGAGCCAATAATGCCGTAGCAGTGTCAAACGCTGTGGCTCCACAAAAACTTAAAAAGTAGGACTTTTTCCTATGATCGGAATGTCAGCAAGGTCTATGGCATCTAGGAAACAGTCAAATCAGTTTCTGTAGGACTCCCATGTTTCCGCTGTCGGTCTGAAAGGCAGGAATGCAGGGTTCGAAGTCATCTTGACTCAGCGGTGCTGGATCTTTCGAGGAAAGTTGAAATTCGTGCTCGTGACATTCAGCTCGGTAGTGACTTCGGCTCTTTTTGTAGTGACTTCGCTCAGCGATTCATTTCCCGGTTGCCTCTTATAGGAATCCTGCCCTTGTCGCCAGTGTTGTGGAGCAGCAGAATAACCTGAGGCAAACACGGAGCGAACTTCAGCTTTTACTTTATTGTAACAATAAAGGGTTGCCGCAGCTGCCGCACTAACAAGGCAGCCAGCTGGCGGACAACAGCTGATGCCGTTTGACAGCTCCCTTTTATAGCCGGCTGTCAAACAGCATCAGCCAATAGGAACGGTCCGTGTTCCCACTAGAAACACGAACCAGAGTGAAAACTTCAGCTCAGTCTTTTCCAAACGCCACAAGAAGATCTTGTCAGTGGTGATGAATTGTGTTCTTCCTGAACTTAGGCATAAATACCATTGAAGGTGAGGCCTCCAAATTTATTTCACTTGTGAGCTCTGCCACATTTAAAGGAAAAACTCTGAAGGCACTCCTCCTAAAAATTAACCCATTGTCTTTCTGTTTTCCAGTGCACAATTATTTAATCCCTTGAAAGATATAAATGTGAATTTTAATAAAACTATTTAGTATGTAATTGATTATAACAAAGTGGTGGTGGTGACAATATGATTTTAAGTGATGATGGCTCTTGTGAAGTACTTGCAAGCTCAGTACGAGGGCTCAGTAATTCAAAGACCATTTAATTACAATAGAGACAATAATTCTGACTTTAATTGTGCATCTAAAGAATGAGGCATGAATCTCAAGCTGTAGATTTTGATATGCTGGAGGGTCAGTTCTCAGTTCTGTGAGTTTCCAAGCATAAAATATCAGACAGTTCTCAGGGATCCAGGCTGTATATATGCACATTGCTCTAATGCAGAGAAACTTACTCAACTTCTCAGGTGTACTTCTTTCCTATTTATGTTCCCAGGTGCTTCCTTCTAGGCAGGTATGGGGAAAAGAACTGGGAGCAAGTGTTACAACTATTGTCTCCTGCTATCTCACAAAGTATATCAGAGAGATGATATGCTTCGTGGGATAGCAGGAGACAATAGTTGTAACATTTCTGTAGTTGTAATTGTTGTATAGTTGTAACTGTTCCACCCAGTTACCATTTTTATTTCTCATTTCCCTGCTATTCCTCCATGCTTGCTCATTTGATTCAGTTTTATTTAATGATTAACGCACCAGGCTAGAAACTAGGAGACTGTGAGTTCTCATCCTGCATTAGGCATGGAACTCACTGGGTGAATTTGGGTCAGTCATGCCTTCTCAGCCCAAATCAACTCACAGGATTGTTGTTGTGTGGAAAATAGGAGGAGGAAGGTATGTTAAGAATGCCACCTTTTATTATTTATATAAAGGAATTAAAACATCTATAATAAAATTAAAATAATAACATAAATGCTATCTGCTGTCTCCTCTGGCTTGCCAGTGGAGTGGGTGTAAAAAGCATCAACAAGTTAATATCTCATATCATCACCATTACTTCTCTAGATTTTGTGGTAAAAGGAAAAGAAAATAGCTATTTATGCAGCAGCTGGCCTTCAGATAACTGAGCAACCAAAAAAAGATGTTGTGAAGGCATACTTGTTGGCCTTGGTTTGTACCTTGGTTTCAGGGGGAGCAGTAATGCAGAAGAGCAGAAAGATAGGAAGTTCACCGATAGGAAACAACCCACATTGTATCTCTGGGGAAAACACTGGAAAACTGTCTCCAGTCTATTCTCTAAAGCAAAGGTTCAGCTTATATTGCAAAAATGTGTGCACACCTGATATCAACACAGAGAGATGGGTTGTACACCAATCCAGTTTGGGAGAAGATTACATGTAAAAGAAGCCAGAAGAGGAGCAATTAGCAAGAGAATTTCATAGTAATTTTTGCAGCCAAGAATGTGATCATCTTAGTACTACAAAATATATCTGTCAAGCCCGAAACTGACATATGTGTAGACATTTTAGTTAGGCTTAGTATATATTCTTTTTCTTACTTTCTCTGTGGCAGTCATGGGGGAAGGGTTTTGGGCTTGCCACATTCCTAAGGAGGGAGGAATGGAGATAGGGAGAGTTGTTTAGGCTAGGTAATTTTTCTTCCCGTGGGAAAATGAGCTGACCATGTTCAGGTCCCTTGAGGTGGAGATTCATACCTTTTTAAATGGATTTCATCACTTGGAAACCTAACATTTTATTCTCTGCTCAAGTTTATCAATAATAGAGATTTTGCCATGAAATCTGTCTTTATGTATGTGTATGTACATATATAAAAGTTATAAGTAATCTCATTTGTGGTTTTCTATAAGCAGCTTTCTGGGATTTAAATAAATGCATTGTAAATAAAAAAGCAAAATGGAATCCATACAAATCACTTTAAGCAGCAAAGAGATGAAAAATTACAATTGCAATTTAAATTGAAACCAAGAGCAGTTCTAAATATGAAGTGTCGTACAGACATCTCAGGATTCTAATTGTTGTCAATTTTAGGAATATGAATACATTTTGATTTTGTGTTGTTAAACAATAGGCACTCCTCTGAAATTTTGCAATATTTTAATTACACACACACACACACACACACACACACAAATATTTCAAGGAGGATGTTGTGTGCAAAAATATGCTATCACAGAAGAATTTGTGGCTAACTCTAGGGCCAATTCACACCATATCCAAAGACAGTCCTGCTTTTGCTAGAAAATAGACATCAGCAGGTAATGTGAACTGCAATAATATAGAGAGAACACATACTAACTTCTTTTAGAAAGTAAAAGTAGCTCTTTCTTTATGTTTTCAAAAGGCTTAAAAATACTGTAAGATTGCAAAAATCTATGGGAGACCCAATAGAATTGAATAAAATAAATGCAAGAATGGTACTGAAAAAATGTATGTCCCATTCTAACTTCTTATTTTCTACTCTTAAAAACAATTTAAATATAGGCACATCTATTTTTCACATAAGCTGATTTCCTGATTTTTTTTTCTCCCATAAACATAACCCTGTCATGAAACAACTTTTGGTTAAAGGACAAAAAAAAATTCATAGTGCTATTGAAATTTGTTAAATTTAACTCTGGATATGATAAAAAAAAACAGAGATCATTCACTTCACAAGTTTAAGTCTAAGCAACTCTTAGTTTTCAGCATATGCCTGGTCTTGTTTATTCAGCAGTAAATCCACTTAGGGAAACTGATCACTAGCAAGGCATATACAATATAATGTTGCAATCTTGGTAGACCAAAAGAAAAGAAAATGTTCTGAATAAATTCTTCCTAGCAGGCAATTAAGAAAAGATGCAATTTTAATGTTATAGTAAAAAAAATTACATATATGTATATGTGTTGTCTAATGATTTTTACTGTTTGTGTAGTAATTCAAGAAATGTAAAATGTGTATGGGTGTCTTTGTGTCTGAGAGGAGATGCCCATTTAAAGAGGTTACCTTTTTCCTCTCAAGTTCAACAATAAATACCTTGAATGTTTATTTTTCCTGGCTTTCTGTCTCTTGCAGCCATGCATATGCTTGGTCTAAATTGGCAGCTACAACCAGCAGATGGACACACCTTTAACAATGGAATAAGGACAGGCTTGCCAGGTTCTGATGATGTAGCAACCATGCCATCTGGAGGTAAAGGTGAGGACACAGCTGTATCTTTTGCTCTGGAAAAATCAATTGCCCCTGTGTTCCAACAAATTTAAAATAATCACATTTTATTGGAGCACATTAGAAATAGAACCTAGTCATTTGAAGGATTTGATTGAAACAATTCTTTGTTTTGAAGTTTTCCTGGTTGGGTAGTTTATTTTCAGGGCAAGTTTGGCTACAATCCTGCTTAATTGTAACTGTTTGGAAAAGAGTCTTATTTTGAATACTATCTTCCAACAAAGAGATTCAGAGGATTTTTTCACAATGATCATTGATCATTGAGGATTTTTTCACATTGATCAAATCCAGCTACCTATGCCTCCTTTTAGAAGAAAGAGATTAGGTCTTCCTTTCCTTCATCCCTATGTGAAAACTAAGGAAAACAGGGATTTTACAAGAAAGCAGAATAATAGTTTTTGAATCAGTCAGTACTTTTCAAATGAGATGGCAGATTTTTTATTTTATTTTTAAAACTATATCAGGACTTTTAAATAAATGGAAATATTAGTTGGACCTAGTGTTTAAGGCTCCAAGATAGAAACTAGGAGATCAAATTCTTGTCCCATCCAAGGCATGAAAGCCTGGATCAGCCATTCTCTCTCAACTTCAGACAACAGGTTTGGGTGACCATCTGATTAGCCAATACCTGTCTCAACAAATAGATCAACATTTGGTTGATTTTTAAAAAGTGGATACTGCACTTGTGGGACAGAAGTTTCATTTACAGTGATCAAGGCTGAAAGGTCATAGGTTGAACTTCTGCCTAAAGATACTTGAAGGAGAAAAAGAGAGGAAGCAAATATTCAGCAAAGATGTGGATTTCAGACCTTGTGAATGTGAATAATTTGTTCATTTCACTAAGTAGCAGGGTAAATAAAACCTTTGGAAAATATTACAGTGGAATCCATATGTCTCAATTGTGATAAAAACAAACTAGGTCCCAAAAGTGGAGGCATGGTAGCAGAAGAAAGTGTGAAATGTTGCTGATTTTTTTTCTTCTTGCTTCAATTTATTTAAGGCTAATATTATCAAGATAGCCGTTTTTAAGATGGCTTCTATCAAACTTTAGGCCCATCAGCTATTTCAGACTTTGCTTTTTTTGGCCGGGCAAAATGATCTGTCATAAGTGATAGAGTCCAGGAGGAGGAAGTGCTCAAAAATTAGTTTTGTAAAAATAATAATAGGGAGTCATACCCATATGTTTACCTCAGAAATATGTGTATTGCAATAAAGCTGATTTTTGCAGAATGCCATGTAGAATGGAACAATCTAGTTAGGTGTGCACATTTAGCTATGAATTATCACATTGAAAAACAGTAATTTAAAAACAGCAAATATGAATAAATATAATAGGTGAATCTGTGTGTATGAATGTATCACCAAGCATGCTAAAATCTGATTCACTAAAGAATCACAGTCATCATTTTGCTTGAGTAAATTATATATTACCCCTTGGGACTGGTGTGTAAACAGGAATTATATTTGGCAGTACTCAGGAGATGGGCCATTTCTGCTGTGGGACTTGCTCATCATCCCTGGAGGTGAGGATGGCCCATGTTTGGTAGCTCCTGGGAGTACCTAAAATTGTGGCTATGCCAACAGGCTTGGGTATATCAAGGAAACAAATGTGTTGAGATAGCTATGGGTTGAGTATGTAACACTAAAGGTACTCTCTTCTTGTCTTTTTAAAATAAGATTGATGTCTTATTATGGAATGTTTTCATGTTTGTTTTATTATTTATTTTCATTGTACGTCACCCAGAATCATGTTCTGTGTGATATATGGCTATATATAAGTGAGGAATAAATAAGCAAACTTTGGGGAGATAAAATTTCTCAGATAGGAAAGTAATTTTGCATTACATATTGTGTTTGTATTTCTCTATATAACCTAGGAAATTATGGTTAATTTTTTTAATGTACCTATAAGAAGCACAGAGTTAAATACAAAGAACCAACAACACTGACCTTTATTTTAATTGATGGTTCACATCTTCCTGTGGTTTACAGTCTTGACAAGTTTTGGCACTACTATCACTATGCAGATAGATATCTGTAAAATATTAAGAAGTGATTTCTAAATGTGGTTCCCAAGTTTGAAAAGGTTAAAACTACAGGTCTGCAAATAACCAAAATAGAATAATCAGCAGGAAGGGAACATATTTTCAAAAATATAGTTAAAGCTCATTTTTAGGTTAATTATTTTAAAATGATTATTTTAAAAATCTTTCTTTTTTATTGTAAATCTATAAGTAGATTCATAAATGGATCAGATGACAGCAGGCAACATACATTGGCAACATCCACAGGAAAATTTTCTAGTTCACAGTTTTGATGCCAAGATCATTTAATTTCTAAAAATGTCCAGCATTTCACACATACCAACTTCCTAAAAACTGTTAAAATGCTATCTTCAATTTATGTTGAAAATAATCAGAAAGGTATTATAAAACATAAATGTAAAATATACGATGCAAGCATCTAGAGAATAAGCAAAGAAAATATTGAATTAGTTGGTTTTAATGTCACATCTAACCATGGTTTATTTTATTTAAAATTTGATAAATAAACTGGATTCACATTATGTACTAATCTATAATCAAATCAACATTATGGCTGGATGTTAGCCCTTCTCCTCCTGTTTTATGATGCATAAAATAGAAACCCACAACATTTCAAATCCTGTAAATCTACTTCACTTACCAACTTGCTAAATTTAGTCCTGTTTTTAGATTACTTTCAATCAATATACACAATATTTTGTTGGATGGTTCACCTTATTAAATGATTTACTGAGTAAATTACATTTTGGAGTCCATAAAAATGCAGAGCAAAATATGAATTCATATGGGACTGAAAAGTGATCAGGCTTTTGAATTTTTGAGCACTATGCTTTCAAGATAGTTATGACAAAACTACAATTATTAATCCATATTATTTTATTAGTATATTACTTTTGGCTTGCAAAGAGTATATATTTTCTTTATTCATGTTGCATGTTATTCAGGGGTGGGATTCTACTGGTTCAGTCCAGATCGGTAGAACTGGTTGTTATGATTCTCCGCAGTTTGGAGAACTGGTAAATTGGGTCTGTGGCTGGCTCTGTCCCTCTCTGCCTGCTTCTCCACTACCTGCCTATCAGTCCTTATCATGCATGCTGCTGCAACACTGCTGCTGCAGCCTGCTCTTGCACGCCTGCCAGACCAGCCATTGCTGCCTGCCTTCTGCTGCGGCCCTGCCTTTACTGATCTCCCTGGGAGAGTAAGGCTCTGCAAGCCCTGGTCGCCTTCTCCCCACTTCTCTTTTGCCACTACTGCCGGTCACCTTTCCCCTCCCACTTGCCTTTTGCTGCCACTGCCGGTTGCCTTCCCCCCACTTGCCTTTTGCTACTGCTGCTGGTCACCTTTCCCCCACCATTTGCCTTCTGCTGGGGAACACGTGGAGAGGCTTGTATAGGCTCCGGCCAGGTCAGCAACTGCTTCTCTCACCTGCTGCTGCATAGCGGAAAGCTTCCAAGTCCCCCTCCCATTAGAAACAGCTCCTGAGCAAGCAGAGAAGCAAGTCAGGTTGAATCCTGTTTATCTCTGCTTGCCTGGGAGCCATTTCCGATGGGGGGGGACCTGGAAGCTTTCCATTGTGCTGGAAAACTCTTGCTCTCCCAAAAACAGCCGCAGGTGATAGAAGCTGCCGCTAACCTGGCTGGAGCCTACATGAGCCTCTCCACTTGTTCCTTCCTGCTGCTGTTGATGGGAGAGCAAGAGTTTCCCAGCACAGCAGAAAGCTTCCAAGTCCCCCTCCCATTAGAAACGGCTCCGGGGCAAGCAGAAAAGCAAGCCAGGTTGAATCCTGCTTCTCTCTGATTGTCCGGGAGCTGTTTCAGATGTGGGGTGACTTGGAAGCTTTCAGCTGTGCTGGGAAACTCTTGCTCTCCTAAAAACAGCAGCAGGAAAAAAAACACGTGGAGAGGCTCATGTAAGCAAGGCGCTGAGGACAGCTGACAGCAGCTGCGGGGAGCAGAGCCTGGAAGCCCTGATGCACCACGTGTGTGGCCACATGGATGGCGAGAGGAGGACTGATCTCAGAGGCCCCAATGCCACTGGAATTGCCACCTCGCTGCTGCTGCATCCCCCACCCCCTGCAGGTATGGTGAGCATGAGCCCCAGGATGGGTGACTGACCGCCTCAACTGTTGCTCCCACTAACTGTTTTCCATGCCAAGAGTGGAGGCGAGAGAGAGAAAAAACCATCTTAGTGTGAAGAAAAGTTGCGCGTCTCCCCATATTTCTCTCTCCGCTAGTAGCCGCTCGCAGCACCTTTAAACATAGCATGCTTTACAAATGAGGAGGAGGGGATGAGGCTGTTCGCAGAGATAGGAATATGGGGTGACACACAACTTTTCTTCGTGCTGAGCTGCTCTTGCCAGTGACTCCAGACTGTTTTTCTAAGACTAGATTAGGGGTTCCCAAACTTGGCAACTTTAAGACTTGTGGACTTCAATTCACAGACTTACTCAGCCGGCGTTGCACACACACACACAAAATCATTGACCATTTTGAATACATAGCAGAAAGGAAGAAAGAGTATTGGATACATATACACAAATGTGTGTGAAAAAAACTGCAAAGAAATAGGATTATAAAAAAACAGCTTCCAATCTTAGCAGTTATAGATGAGAGAGAGACTCAGTCACAAGACTGTGTGGGATATTGTAACTGGTCATAAGTGAGTGTGTGTATGTATGGCTGTCAAAACACCAAAAACAGGTCAAGTAGCTCTGGGGAGGTCAGTCATAAATTAGGACACTTGCTAAGCAACTGGCCCATTAAGCGAGGACCACTTATATTTGGTTTGCCAGTCACATGGCCACCTAGCTATGCCTACCCTAGTCACATGGCCACCCAGCCACGGCCACCCCAATTACATGGCCACCTAGCCACACCCAGTCAGTCACATGACCACCTAGCCATGCCCAGTCAGCAAGCCACGCCTTGGTGGTCACACCCACAAATTAGGCCATGCCCACAGAACCGGTTGTTAAGAAATTTGAATCCCAATCCCTGATGTTATTATATAACATACTTACTACTAATTGCTATTCATAACCTTAAACAGGAAGAAAATATGTTGACAAGTTTTATAGTATGTGTTTCAAACTGGGCTGCACTGGACTGGACTAGACTAGACTAGACTAGAACACAACACAACAGAACACAACACAACAGGAATTTCAAGGTACCTAAGAGATTTTCTAGTCCAATCCCCTGTTTGAGCAGGAGACCCTATACCATATCAGACAAATGGCTATCCAGTCTCTGTTTGAAAGCCTCTAATGAAGGAGCACCCATAACTTTTGAAGGCAAGCTATTTCATTGGTTGATTGCTCTCCCTGTTAGGAAATTTCTCCTTAGTTCTAGGTTTTTTGTCTGTTTGGTTAGTTTCTATCCATTGTTTCTTGGCTTGCCTTTTGGAAAATAGTGATCCTCTCGTATGAGCTCCTCAAATATTGGAATACTGCTATCATGTCTCCCCTATTTTTTCTTTTCTCTAGACTAGGCATAGCCAGTTCCTGCAACCATTGTTCGTATGTTTTAGTTTCCAGCTCCCAATCATTCTTGTTGCTCTTTCCTGCATTCTTTTTGGAGTCTCAACATCTTTTTATATTGTTATGACCAGAACTGAATGTAGTAATCCAAATTAGGTCTTACTAAGGCTTTGTAAAACTGTACAAGCACTTCACACGATCTTGATTCTATCCCTGTATTAATTGCAACCTAAGATTGAATTTGCTTTTTGGAGACCTGCCGCACACTGTTGGCTCATATTTAAGTGCTTGTCCAGTAGGACTCCAAGATCCCCTCACAGTTACTGCCATTAAGCCAAGTTTCACCTAGTCTGTACCTATAGAGATGATTTTTTTTTGCCTAAGTGTAAAACCTTACTTTTAGCTACATTGAATTTCATTTTGTTAGCGAGGGCCCAGTGTTCAAAATTAGCATACCCTGTGCTTACTGCAGAAGTTTCTGAAATCTTTCTGACAATACTACTCCTCTAAAAGAATCTGTAAAGGTTTCTTATGGATATTGAGAGCATATATGGAGGCATATATATATATATGGATTTTTGGTTATTAGGGTTTTCATACAAATACCCGTGAGAACCTCAGAAAACATATATATATATATATATATATATATATATATATATATATATATATATATATATATATATATATATATATATATATATATATACACACACACATACATATACATATACATATACATATACACATACATACATACATACATACATACATACATACATACATATATATATATATATATATATATATATATATATATATATATATATATATATATATATTCTGAGGTTCTCGGGTATTTGTATGTGGATCTTTGGTTATTCGGGTTTTCTCCCACGTAAGATTGGAAGTATCTAGGCAACGTTTCGATGAAGTCTCATTCATCATCTTCAGGCTTGTGTCTTGCGCTCTGTGCTTCTCAGAGTGATGTGAGCTTGCAGCTGCTTCTTCCTTTTAACTGCTAGTGGGGTGTGACTTGATTGGGTGGGGGCTTGGCTGTGTTCTGATTGGGTGGGGGTGTGTTCTCATTGGTTGGGGGTTGGCTGTGTTCTGATTGGTTGGGGATTGGCTGTGTTCTGATTGGCTGGAGGTGTGTTCTGTTCAGGTGGGGGCTTGGTTCTGCTCAGGTTAGTCTTAGTTGCTGGGGGATTTGAGCTGGTGAGCTGTGATCTTGCTGTTTGGCTTCGAGTTCGTGGTCATGCTGCATCTTCATGGTGGGGGTCAGTTCGCTTCATGTATGGCTCGGAGGGGTTTGAAGTGGGTAGTGATGCAGTTGCAGTGCGGCTTCTGGTCCGTGGTCGTGTCTCATCTTCTGTGTGGGTGTGAGTCTGCTTTTTACGTGGAAGTGTGGTGGTGGCATCTTGTGTGGCTCTGGTGGGTGTGGGTCTGGTACCATTCTTCATGTTAGGTACTCGTCTGTTCATGAGGGCGGGTTTCCAAATGGCTGGTAGGCGGGAGGTGTCATCTCTTTTATTCATGCTGTGTGGGCGTTTTTCTATCTCTATGGCTTCTCTGATTATTCTGTTGTTGAAGTGTTCGGTTTTGGCGATAGTTGTGGTATTTTTAAAGTCAATCTCATGTCCTGTGGCTTTGAGGTGTTGGACCAGGGAAGAGGTCGGTTCTTCTTTTTTGATTGAGTTCTTATGTTCTTCAATGCGTGCACTTATTCTTCTGTTAGTTTGTCCAATGTATGTGGTGGGGCAGGTGGGGCACGGATTTCGTATACTCCTTGGTTTTCTAACTCGATTTTGTCTTTAGGGTTTCTTAGGATGGTGGATATTTTTCTGTTTGTGCAGAATGCTGTTTTAATGTTGTGTTTTTGGAGGATCTTGCTGATTTTGTCTGTAGTGCCTTTTATATATGGGAGGAGGGCTTTGCCATTCTCTTGTTCTCTGTCTTGGATTTTGGTTGGGGTTTCTTTTTGGATTAGGTGGGTAATCTTCTTTCTTTGGAATCCATTGGCTGTTAGTACGTTGGTGAGAGTGTGTAGTTCGGTTTTTAGGTGTTGTTCGTCGGCTAAGCATTTTGTTCTGGAGATGAGTGCCTTGGCTACAGAATTGATCTGTGCTGGGTGGTGGTGTGAGAGTGCGTGTAGATAGCGGTTTGTATGTGTTTTCTTCTGGTAGATGGTGTGTCCTAGGGAGCCATTGGATTTTTTGTATACCAAGACATCTAGGAAGGGAAGTTGATTGTTAGCTTCTGTTTCCATGGTGAATTGTATTTTGGGGTGTAGGCTGTTGAGGTGTGTGAGGAAGTTGTTCAGTTTTTCTTTCCCGTGTGGCCAGATTATGAAGGTGTCATCTACATATCTGAGCCAGAGTTTGGGTTTGTGATCATATTTTTCTAGAGCTTGTGTTTCAAAGTGTTCCATGTAGAGGTTTGCGATGACAGGTGAGAGGGGTGATCCCATGGGTGCTCCTTCTATTTGTTTGTATTTTTGTCCATTGTAGGTGAAGTATGTATTGGATAGAGATTGAAAAAAGACCAGAAAGCATGAATAGAAGAGATGATTCCACCAGACTGTCAATCATTTGGAAGCCTGCACTCACAAACAAAAAAATCTCCACACCACAAGCCAGGCAAACACCTGGGCACAAATAGATCCCCCCTGATACATCCAGCTCAAACACACCCCAACCAGGCACCCAGATGAAACCTAGCTTCCTAACAAATGATAGCCGTCCAAGCTGCACTAAAGGCCTCCAATAAAGTAACACAATGTTGCCAGCCAATCAAGATACAAAAAGAGCCAAAAAACAGACAGAAGATATTAGAAACACCAATCAAGCAGAACACAGCAAACTCCAATACCAATAAACACAGACCAAGACTCCCAACCAATCAGGATGAAGAAAAAACCATTCTGGCACAGCAATAGGCTGCCCCAAATTTAAATCTGAAACCACTGTAAAAGTCTGACTCACAGATGAACACTATACAGAAGCCTGATGATGGCAGATGAGATTCTGCCGAAACGTTGCTACAACTTTAAAAGCACAACTACAATGACGTGGGAAAATACCCGAACAAAGCTGAATGCCATACACACACACACACACACACACACACACACAGAGAGAGAGAGAGAGAGAGAGAGAGAGATACACATATATAGATATATATATATGTCAAGTTGAGAAGGCTATCCATGTTTAGAAAATAGATTAAAAATGCTTTCAATAAATATTATTTATTGAGGAGCCGAGGTGGTGCAGTGGTTACAGTGCAGTACTGCAAGTTACTTCTGCTGACTGCTGGCTGCCTGCAATTGGGCAGTTCAAATCTCACGAGGCTCAAGGTTGACTCATTTTTCCAAGGTCAGTAAAATGATGACCCAGATTGTTGGGGGCAAGATATTGACTCTGTAAACTGCTTAGAGAGGGCTGTAAAATCACTAT
The DNA here is from genome assembly GCF_049901735.1 of Notechis scutatus. Classification (NCBI taxonomy): domain Eukaryota; kingdom Metazoa; phylum Chordata; class Lepidosauria; order Squamata; family Elapidae; genus Notechis; species Notechis scutatus. The sequence goes on along the minus strand of NC_142010.1, from coordinate 94,747,354 downwards.
GAAGTGGTATATAAGTCTAAGTGCTATTGCTATTGCTTTTAATAATTTGACCTTAATTTCCGGGAAGATTTTTTCAGGTTGATATTGCAAGATGTTATGTCAGATGGTTTATTTATTTTGTTCAGCTGAATTGTGTCTTGATGACTATAATATAATATTCTCTATGCTCTAATAGTTTTCTCCAAAACAAAGTGGTATTCCTTATTTTTATGAAAAAAGTCAAGTGTTATCTATAGTAGGGCAGTACTAGTTTCTGATTACAGCTTGCTGATTGCAATTAATTAGTTTGATTGTCTTTGCAATCTAATTATCTCTAATAATGTATTTTGCATCAGATAAAACTGAATAGACAAAATTAGTCTGTTGTTACCAACTTCTTTTTATTTTCTACAAGGGTATGCCTTTGTGTTATTTTTTCCCCACACTTATTGGTAATAGCCATGTTGTTTTTAATTTTCATAGCAATACCACTATAATTGGAATCTCTTGGATTCAGCAAATAAGAAATCAGTTGTTGTTCAAGAAAAAGAGACATAGAGGACTAGATAGGTTATGTGGAAAATGAGAAAGGTTAAAATAATAAGGGGTCAATGTAATCAAATGAATATCCTGTTAGAGAGCAAGGATGAGAAGAAAGTAGCTGGAGAGGAAATCAGAAATGCACCTGAAGGAAAGCAGAGGGACAACTCACATCCTGGTCAGCACTTCTTTATTCTTCTACCATTGGGAAGGAGATATAGAAACATAGGCAGCCACACAAACAGGCTGAAGAACAGTTTTTATCCATGGGCTGTCAGACTCCTGAATGGAAAATAACCAGAGGTGGTATTCAGCAGGTTCTAACCAGTTCTGGAGAACCGGTAGCGGAAATTTTGAGTAGTTTGGAGAACCGGCAAATACCACCGGCAAATACCACCTCTGACTGGCCCCACCCCCATTTATTCTCTGCCTCCTGAGTCCCAGCTGATTGACTGGGTTTTCTTTTGTTGCCCTGCCTAGGAGAACAGAGCTGGAAAGCAGGTTAGTGTGGTGGGGAGGGAATGGGATGTTGCATCCCCCAGGAGTGGGGTGGGAATGGAGATTTTGCAGTATCCTTCCCCTGGAGTGGGGAGGGAATGGAGATTTTGCAGTATCCTTCCCCTGCCATGCCCACTAAGCCATGCCATGTCCACCAAGCCATGCCCACAGAACCGGTAGTAAAAATATTTGAATCCCACCACTGAATATAACCTACAACAACATAGTATAACTGACTTGCGGGGCATGTAATAAGTCCACATGGTGCAATAGGGTAATATGTTTGTTAGTAGGATTCACTGAGTTAGGGATTTTCTGTCTTCATTGAGTTGTATTGTGTTGGGAGGGGGGTGCACGAAAGGAGATTCAGTCAATCTCATTGTACACTTCTTGTACTCTGACAATAAAGGTTTGAACATGATATTGAAATTGAGGAGAGAAAGATTGTCCTGCTTTGATTCTTTTTGGTATAAAACAGGACTCTCCAAACTTGGCAACTTTAAGACTTTAAGACCACTCCTAAAATTCCTCAGCCATCCAGCCACAGTCTTAAAGTTGCCAAGTTTGGAGAGCCTTGGTATAAGAGAAAGGTAGGCTTTCAATATTCAATTATATTGTACAACAGCAGAGTGCAATAAGTCTTCTGGAGTTTGTTTTCTGTCCAGGCTTATCTAGAAGGGATGATAAGATATAAATGAAGTCTGTATGAAATATCCTTGTAAGCCTATTAAATGTCTATAATGATTACTATCATGAGTTTCTATGAAAAGAAAATATTACTTGTTGCATCCTTGGCTCTGTTCCACAATGACTAAATTAGTTGGCCTGACTGAGATATACTTATATTGTTGTGGCCTATCCTGTGTTATTTTTTTAAAATGCAATGGGGAATGTTATGTTTGAGGCATGGGTATAATGAACGGAGACCAGACTGTCAACCTTGAACTTCAGCTCTTTATTCACAAGCATAACAGAGACAAAAAACCCCGGCTAGCAGTCACCCTTTTATAGCGTAAGCTGCTATCCGGATAACCAATGGATATTGTTATAGCGTTTGAATCTTGGTGCGGCCCGCCAACAGCCAGTCAGATTGCTCGGAATGAACCAATCGTAACTTGCCATTATATGGGCCAATAGGACGTGCAGGATTACGATCCTGCTAGGCAAATGAATCTTTATTAATATATTTCTTTAGTTCACAACACCCCTCCCCTTGGGTTTCGTTTGATGGCCGTGGTGATGTAATCACGCAGGTATGCAGGTCGTTTTACCTGCCTATTTGATTTTCGCTGTTCCACCGGTTTTTGTTTAAAGTTCGGTTCCGGTGGAACGCAAGGCTCGACTTCGCCCGGGGTTGATTCCGCGGTGCTGTTTCCGGCACTATCAGGGTCCCCTAAGTCTATTTCTGGATCGGACGGGCACGCCTCCACTACGGTGTTCCTCCATGGGGAGGATGCCCCGATCCCGGACCTTCTTCAGGTGGCGCGAGTACTCGGTTTAGCGGCCGTCTGTCCTCGATTGCGTGTCGTCTATGCGGCCTTCGTCCCCTCGGTATTCCCTCCCCTTGAGTTTGGAAGTCAGAGGGGTCACGGATATTTGGTTGTAAGCGAGATCGGAGTTGATCAATATGGCGTTTCCATATCTTGCCGTCTGTCGTCTTAAGGCGGTAAGATCTAGGACCAGTAAGGTAGACTATGGTGGCTGGGACCCACAATGGTTCGCCGGAAAGGTTTTTTGCGTAGACCAAGTCGCCTACCTTGAATTGGCGATACGTTCCGCTGGATCCACAAGGTTTCTCTGGCGAGTAAGACGGGTGTAGTTGGTCGAGGTGGGAGCGAAGCTTCCGCCCCATTAAAAGTTCAGCTGGGGTCTTGTTGGTGACACTGTGGGGGGTAATGTGTTGTAGTAAGAGTATTTTGTTCAATCCCGCGTCAATGTCCCCCGGATCCATTTTTTTTAGTGTCTTTTTAAGGAATTGGACCATCCGTTCCACCCTACCGTTTGCCGCAGGGTGAGCCGGCGAAGTTAAGGCATGGTGGATGCCCCGGTCCGCCAGGTATTGTTCGAAGGTGAGGGCCGTGAACTGGGGTCCGTTGTCGGAAACTAGAACGTCCGGGAAACCGTGTGTTGCAAATAATCTATCTAGTTTTTTAATAACAGAGTCAGTAGTTGTGCTTTTCATCTTGTGGATTACGAGCCAGTTGGAGTAAGCATCCACGGTTAGGAGAAACGTGTGTCCTTTCGTGGGTCCCGCGAAATCAATGTGGATGCGGGACCACGGGCCTCGAGGAGTTTCCCATTCGGTGGGAATTGCTCTCGGTGGGGCGTTGCTGACTTCTTGGCAGTTTTTACACGTGGTAACCCAGGCTTCAATTTGTTTATCGATGCCTGGCCACCACGCGTAGCTTCGAGCGATGGCCTTCATGCGGACGATGCCCGGATGTCCTTCGTGCACGGTTTGCAACATGAGTTGCTGTAGTCTCTCTGGCACGACGACTCTATCTCCCCATAGGATGCAGCCCTTCTGGGAGAATAGTTCCGTTTGCCGGTTCTTGAACGGCGCAAAAATAGCGGGGGTTTCTTCGACTGGCCACCCGCGTTCGACCCAACTGAGAACTTTTGTGAGGATAGAGTCTCGTTTTGTGCCGGCAGCGATATCTCTTGCCGTTAGTGGCGGCGAGTTGAGGGTTTCAATTTGCAGCGTGGTGAGGGTTGGAGCTGGGTTGCTGACGGTTTCCGGAAGTGGGGAACGGCTCAAAGCGTCAGCGTGGGGAATGGCTTTCCCCGGGCGATGCTGAAGTACGTAGTTGTAGGCTGCTAGGAATTCTGACCAACGAGTCATTCTAGGCGATAATATATACGGGGTTGGTTTATCACCTGCTAAAATGCCAAGTAAAGGCTTGTGGTCTGTAATTAGAGTAAAGGGCCATATTCGTGGAATCGCTTCACGGCCGATACAATAGCAAGAGCCTCTTTGTCAAGTTGGCTATAGTTTTGTTCAGCCTTCGATAATGTCCACGAAAAGTACGCAATGGGGGCTTCATGCCCGTTTGGTAACACGTGACTCAAAATGGCTCTAACCCCAAACGGTGATGCGTCGCACGTAATATTTAATGGCAAAGTCTCATTGTACTGCATTAGCACGGCATCGGAGGTTAATAAGTCTTTCACTTTTTGAAAAGAGTGTTCTTCTCGATGTCCCCAGACCCAGGTGGCTTTCTTGTCGAGAAGTCTATGTAGGGGCTCAGCTACGGTCGCCTTCTGGGACAAGAAGATGTTGTAAAAGTTAATAAGTCCCAGGAAAGCCTGGAGATCGGTCTTATTTTTAGGTCTTGGGGCGTTCTTGATGGCCCTGAGTTTGTTTTCGGTAGGGTGGATACCGTTTTTATCGAGGAGGTATCCGAGAAACTCTACCCTTTCAGTGCATAGTTGACATTTATTTTTTTAACCTTGAGACCGGCATGCTTAAATCTATGTAAAACCAATCTGAGACGCCTTTCAAGCTCTTCTCTATTTGGGGCAGCAATTAACATGTCATCGAAGTATGCTACAACCCCTTTTATTCCCTGTAGAAGTCTCTCCATTAGACTCTGAAATATCCCAGGGGCTACACTCACTCCGAACTGGAGTCTGTTGCATTTAAAGGCACCTCGGTGTGTAACGATAGTCTGTGCCTCTGCGGTTTCCGCATCAACGGGTAGTTGTTGATACGCTTGCACTAAGTCTAACTTTGCGAAGATCTTCCCGCCGCCCAGGGAGTGGAGAAGATGTTGAACTACCGGCACCAGATAAGCGCTCTGTTGGAGTGCGTGGTTCAGAGTGGCGCGGTAGTCTCCACAAATTCTGATCGACCCATCCGGTTTGATGGGGGTTATGATTGGGGTTTCCCAACGGGCGTGGTCAATAGGCTCCAACACCCCTTGGGCTATTAACTTATCAAGTTGCTCGTCAATCTTGGGTTTAAGGGTGAACGGAACCCGACGAGGCTTAAGGCGGATAGGGGCTACTTCTGGATTGAGGCTAAATGATATAGGGGTCCCCTTGTACTTGCCTAAGTTGTCCGAAAATACGTTGTGGAATTCCTGGACAATGCTCTCTTCCCAATCGTCGCTTCCGGCCTGGTGAATGCCGGCCACCTCGATCCCAAGTAGGGCGAACCATTGTAGGCCTAGTAAGCTGGGCCGGTCACCATCGACGACAGTTAATGGGAGTGACACGGCTCGATCTTTAAAAGATACTTTGACTTGACTCACTCCGACGACTGGGATCGTGTTCCCCTGGTAATCTCTGAGGATGATTTTCTTTGTTCTGAGGTCTTGCCGACGGATGGCAGGGATCAGTTGTTTAAGGGTCTTCCAGGAAACCATCGAGAGGGATGATCCGTAGTTGACTTCCATCCGGCAAGTTCTCGATCGCCACTTCCACTCTGATCTTTTGTTTGTCTAATGACGAAGCGTGGCCGATGATAATAGTCTGGTGTGTCTCTTCTCGTCGTGCTGGAAGAGCAGATGTTTTGCTGCCGTAGGCACGGTTGCTCCATTGGTTATTCAAACGATCCCAATTTGCAGGGAGGTTCCCTGTGGTTTGGCGGAGGTTGTTCTCCTTTCTATTTGTGTTGAATTTCCTCTTACTTCTGCAGACCCATGCGATGTGGCCTTTCTTCCCGCAGGAACGGCAGATTGCGTCGAGGAATTTGCAACCGGATCGCGGGTGGTTTCCCCCACAACCCGCACATGGGCGCTGAAGTTTTAGAGTTTGTTGATCTCGCTCGCACGAAGTCTGTTAACCTCTTCTTCATCACTCTCGGATTGGGACTCGAGGTCCTCATGGTGCGCTGTTGCTGAGTGTCTTTCTAGTTGAGGCGAGGCTTTGTGGGCGAATTGACGGAGCGGCGCGTTGGTGCGGCGCATTCGAGCTGCCGACTTCTTGGTTGCCTCTGCTGCAGTAGCGTCAGCAATGGCATCTGCAAAATCGATGTCCCCTTTTGCCATGATCTTGCTCTGTACTGTGTGGTCATCTAATCCCAGAACTATGCGGTCTCGCATAGCTTCTTCTAGGTCTGAAAAACCACAGAGGCCTCCCAGGTTTCTAAGGTCAGCGATGAAGTCTGCAATACTTTCACCCTTCCGCTGATCCCGTTGATAAAATTCGTGTCTCCGGACCAACGTTGGTACGGCGGGGGCATAGGATAGGCTCGAGGTTGTCCCAATCCATTGCTGTCACCTCAGCCGGTTTCGCGAGCGCCTTCACCATTCTAAAACGGCTGGTCCACAATGGGTCAAGAACACCGCCCGCTTCTTTCCGGCTGTTGCGTCTTTCAAATTGTTGGTTTCTAGAAACATTTGAAACCGATCCATATACGACTCCCAGTCTTCCTTTTCCGGGTCAAAAGGAGCGGGTGGTATAGTGCCACCTGACATCCTGCCGATGTAGATGCGCTCTCAGCCACCTGCTTCGGTTGGTGCTCTGTAGGGTTTAGTCAGCTCTTTTGTCTCCATATCCCACCTTTGTCGCCAGTGTTATGTTTGAGGCATGGGTATAATGAACGGAGACCAGACTGTCAACCTTGAACTTCAGCTCTTTATTCACAAGCATAACAGAGACAAAAAACCCCGGCTAGCAGTCCCCCTTTTATAGCGTAAGCTGCTATCCGGATAACCAATGGATATTGTTATAGCGTTTGAATCTTGGCGCGGCCCGCCAACAGCCAGTCAGATTGCTCGGAATGAACCAATCGTAACTTGCCATTATATGGGCCAATAGGACGTGCAGGATTACGATCCTGCTAGGCAAATGAATCTTTATTAATATATTTCTTTAGTTCACAACAGGGAAGATACAAATGAAGGCCTTTGGCCTCTTTCCCTCTCAATTTAGTCTGGCATGCATAGGAAATGCACTTTGCATTGCAAACTGCAAAACAATAATTTGTACAAGGTAAATAAGAATCGTCTAAAAGGAATAATGGAGATCCTTTTTTACTTACAGGTGGCTAAATACATGCTTGAGTTCAAAATGTTTCCCCAGATAGGAATAAATACTCATTCCAAATCTCATTCATATAGTTCTGTGAAGATAACTGCAAAGTTCCTTCAGTAAAGCAAGCTTCAAGTAACTTGTAGGATTTTGAATGTGCCACAAATATATTATACCAAAGTATTGAGCTTCCCTTTTTATCTAGAGCCTTTCATTTTTGCTTTTAGCTATTTTGGAATGTTATTGATATTCAGCATCTGTGCTGATGAAGCCAGTTGGAAGTTTGATAGTGTTTCAAGTAGCATCATAAAATGGCTGTTATGGAGATCTGATCTGTCATAAAACCGAGGAGAGGGAAGAGAATTAGGCTTAAACATCATCAACAAAGAGGAGAGCTGGTAAGGCTAAAGGAGAATTGACTTTCCAGTTAATCTAGTTATAGTGAAAGGTGAGGTATAGTCCTTCATTAGGCATGAGAGCTGGCTGGATGAACTTGGCCCAGTATTTTCTCTTAAACCCAATCCACCTCACAGAATTGCTGGTGTGCAGAAAGCAGAAGAGAGGATCATTAGAGATAGATAGATAGATAGATAGATAGATAGATAGATAGATAGATAGATAGATAGATAGATAGATAGATAGATAGATAGGATGATAGACAGATAGAGGGTGTATAGAGAGGGAGGGAGAGGGAAGGGGAGAGACAGAGGCAGAGACAGAGCAAAAATATATGATCTCTAAAAGAAGCTCAGGATCTGAGACCCTGAGCAATTAATTTAGGGATGAGTGAAAGGATGGCAATAATTTTAATAAGGCCTAAAAAGGCTTTTTCTACCTATTGTAAATGCAAATCTCTAGTTTCATTCGAATAGGTTTTGTGTGTGTGTGTGTGTGTGTGTGTGTGCGTGTGTGTGTGCGTGTGTGTGTGTGTGTGTGTGTTCGCTATGGGAAACATTTCCCTATGAGACAGAAAGAACTGTTTACCTAGGGAGAAAGGTTAGTAATGTTCCAGTGTATTTCTTATACAACTAGACAAGGGATAGAACTGAAGGCAGAAGATGCAGAGCTGAACTGAGAATAAGTGAAAGAAGTTGATGGTGGGCTGTAGGTGGCCTGATGCTAGGGCTGCCCATCCCAGCACTGAAACTGTATATAGACCAAGTTATAGGTTGAAATGGACTGATTTTCAAATCATCCCATTTTAAGCATGGGTGCTTAGTGATGTGCAGGTGCAGGCCTTCTTCAAAAACCTCATGAGTTGCTCACTCCTACTTATATGACTCAGAAACTGCTAATTTAAAGGGAGAAAGAACTATACTGCTAAATCATCACATTTAGGAAACTGAAATTTATTTACATTAACAGTGATTAAACGTATATGTTTCCCCCTATAAATATTTCCTATTTACTTAGCAATGTTAGAGATAGTGATTAATCATTTGCAACACCTGCTGTGCCTATTTTGAGATATCATGATTCAAGGATATCATCTCCAGAGGCTTCAACCATTTTATTTCTTTCTGCGCTTCAGGGTCTTTGCATTCTATGAACAGAATGCAAATTTTTATCTATCTAGGTCTATATCATACAGTATATAAAACTATTCTATTTCTTCCTCTGTCACCACCATTGTGTACTGTGGTGTAACATTTTTTTTTTAAAAAGAAATTACTACAAAGTAAACAAAGACTCTAACTGGTCAAAGTCAACAGAAATTCTAGGACTCTCGGCTTGATACGGATTGAGTTATTTGCCTGGTTTGAGCCTGGCACAGTTCACTATGGATAGATGAGAATTTTTATCATATACTAGAATGAAGCCATTAAAAAAACGTATTTGCCATCTGTCAGAGTAAGAATGGAAATTCTCTCTTATATCCCCAACAGTTCAAGTATGTTGTCTCCTCTTCCTGTCATGTTTCAGTAGCCTCTTTGCTGTATGTCCTAACCTTGAAACTGCCTATTTATACAATTAACTCATTTGTCCTAAGAACTGCTGCCTATTGCCTTGACTCTCACGAAGATTCCTCTAGACCAGCTTGACTCTGGTTACATCATAGACAAGACAAGTCAATGCCTTTTTTAAGCATCTCCATTGCTTTCTTCCAGGATGCCTTGAGACTTTGTATCTAGAATACAGATTTGTAAATTGATCTGTCAAATGTTTTTTAATATCTTGGACAAACTGAAATATATTTTCTAATTAATACTTCTAGTGAACTGGATAATTTAATGTGATATTTTGAGTTGTTTATAATTTCCATTGGTAATCTTGGGTTTCATGCAGTATATTTATTTTCTTACTTTTCTCTTTCACCATGTCAGCACTGATTGGGCCAGTAAGAATAAAGGGATCTATACAGTATATTAGCCATTGTCACAATGTGGTTTTAGACACTTTGCATTAATCTGTTTAGTTTATATTTATATCCAAGAAGCACCTTAAGCTGTAAACATAATATATTAACAATAATTCCCATTCAATAGTAAAACAATGTGAAAATTAAATAAGGCAAATTTCATCTGATTAGTGATGCTCTACCTGTGAATATTCCACAACCAATTGATTCAATTTGCAGAATTCCACAATATTTTAAATCTAGCAAGTATGAATGATAATTTTTCATGCATATGTGTAAATTGTAGAGGGAAACCTCTTCCCAGAATGTCAGTCCTATGTACATGCAATTTTAATAATTTTAATACTTTTAAACATGGGGGATATGTTGTAGTATTTTGAATTCGAATCAAAAGAAACAAAGATAGAATCTAAGAAAATGAACGACTAGTGAAACTTTGAGGAGATATTTCCATAACTATCATGTGTGAAAGTAACTGTAATAATCCTACTTTCTAAGTTACAACAGAGAAAAATCAGCAGAACCATACCAAGTGCTATTAGTAGAATTTATTGACAGTCCCAAACTGTATCATGTAGGGCATGAACTGTGTTAGACAATATACAATAGTCTATCGACTACTGTCTAATAGACAATAAAATAGAAGTCTGCAGAGACATTCTAAAGGTTCAAATAATCCCTGCTTTAACTGTACTTTATCAGAAGAAATGTAGAATCTTGAAAAATACTCAATGTTCACTTTTATGTACTAGAGATAAAATGAGTCATGCAGAATAATGGTAATTTATATAGTGAAGATATTTAACTTTTGTTAATTTTTTTCATGTCTCGGGTAGGACCTCGAATTACGATTATTTTGCAGGAGGAACAATATTTCAGAAGTTGAATTTTGCTACTTTTCAAAATCGATTTTGATCACTCTGCTTTGTATCCCTATGCATGTTTCTATTCCAATGAATGTTGTTTTGAAACAACATTTGCTCCTAGCTATGCTGTATGTGTAATCACATTCCATTCACCTTTCTAAAATGCATATAATTTAAATTTGTTTAAAAGTATTAAATTTAACATTATTAACAAGGAAGATTTTTAACTTAATTTATATAATTAAATGTATAAAAATACTTTCATGCAGATTAATATATACAAATCTACAACTGGGTGATAACAATATTTCCTACACAGCTCCCAACATTTTATGTTTATAACTGCATCTTAAAGGGTTTTTTTTTCCCTAGAAAGAACACTTTTCTTATATCCCTAAGTTCTTCAGAGACCTTCCTATTAACTCCACTTCAGGGTAGTTCATGAAATATGCAGATAAGGAAATTGAAAACAAACTTGATTAATTTTGCAAATCCTACTTACTGCATTCAAGACATATATTGTATTTGTTTGGTCTCTTAGGATACTTTCATTTATCTTTACTCTAAACAGAAAGTTGGAATATAAATATAAACTGAAATAATCACCATTACCATCAAATTTATTAGCAGTATTTCCACTTGAATGAATAAGGATCCACATACATTTGAGTAGCAGTTAGAATACTGCTTCAAATCACTAATTTAAATACAGCACATGGCTGTTGTTTTTCCCATACATTAAAAATATTATGATATCTGCTTAAAGAAACATTTATTGGTGAAGCATAAAAACCAATGCGTTAGTGAAGAAGGTATCGGAAGGGAAGGGGTAAAGAAAAGTGTGTGTGTATCTGTGGTCAGCTTTTAGTCATCAAGCACAATTATAAGAAGGGCTACTAAGCATTTAGTAATGAAGTTCAATAGGAGAAAGGAACAAAGAGCACACCAGAGAACTATACCTGGTCTAAGGAATCTTATGAATATTTGCTGATTGCAAGGGATGTGACTTGAGAATTGCTGATTACCTTTTATGGGTGATTAAGTGACTTCTTTCTGCTGAGCAGGCAGAGGCTGCCAGAGAGACAATAGAAGGAATATAAAGCAACTAGTTTCCTTGAAACAAATTCTCTGAGTGATGAAAGATAGAGAGCTTACAGGACTTTGGCAGATTAGTTTAAGGGAATCCCTAACATTTCTCTTCCTGGGTAGTGGGTACTGACAGAACCAAGAAGGAAAAAGACATCTACTATTGGTGCCTAAGAAACAGAAAATGAATGGTATGATCAAAATCTTTACCTGAATGTTTGCGGAATGTTTACTGTACCTTCCAGAAAACAATTTCATATATACGTACCTGCAAGTACCTGCTTGTCAACAGTGCCTGGAAAAAAAAAAAAGACAATTGGAGCATTAAGTGCCATTGCCTTCAGCTCATAAAGGAGTTGAACATATATTAGCTCAAACAAGCCATTATAAATCAGCTGACAGAGGAAGCAGTTTTCTGTAAGTGAGAGAATATAATGTGCAAACCTAATGGTAAGAATGACAATCAGAAAAACATAGTCAGCATTGCTGAAATCTGAGGTGGTAATAGACCATATATATATAGTCAGTTTTCAGAGAAAAGGAAACACGGCTGATCAAGAAACAGGAGGATGAATTCTGTAAACATTCTGCCATACATTCTCCTCCCTCCTCCCTTTCCCAAATTGAGTAGAAATATCAGCATAAATTGCACTGCTTTGACAGTGTTCCCCTAATATTCATCCAGAGTGAGCCTGTATGGTGGTGTTGTGTAAGGTAATAATTATCCCAGATTTTTTTTTTCAGTCAATATCAACTATTGGAAAAGTTGCCACCACCACCCTAATATATATGTTGTGGCAGTCCTTGTTCTTTCTGGATGTTCTGTCTAATCAATTTTTCACCATTTTTCATATATTTTGATAATTTGTGCAGTCCAGATGCAGTCACAAGATAAGCATTGCTGAGTATCCAGCAAGAAAATAGCTCTGTGTGGTTGTCTACAAGATAGTGTGCTTGGAAGAAAAGTAGTAAATAAATAGAAAGAACCATTATTCATTTTTCATTTTGAATTTTCATTTCATACTTCTGGAGTAGTTACACAGGAATATTGTTTGACATTGCATTAATCCCATTTATTCCATTTGTAGCCAGTGTACTCTACTGTTTTTTTCCCCTTCCTTTTCTTTTGTGCTCTGATATTACTGAAGACCCATTAACCTAGAAAATTAAAAAAGACGCAGTTTAATAAAAAGATATTCAAAGATTAAGAGTGTTTAACCAAAGCATTCTCTTGCCATATAAAGACTTTGGCAGTACAGTATGTTTAAATGGCTTTTCATTGCATGCAAGTATAAGTCTCAAGAGCACAGGCAATTTGGAACTTAAAACTGGAACTTGTTGCAGTGATAATTGCACTTAAAGAAAATGGGTGAAGAGGATATGTTTTGGTCCTTGGATTATTCACACTTCCCTGACGTATAATTATAAAACTGTTGCATATCAAAGTAGATTTTTGCTAAACATTATGAAAGACTTGGGCAAATTGATTTACTTCCTAAGATGTTAGCAGTAATTTAATGTGTATTTTTAATTGGATGAAAGTACATGTAAATCATACTCACGATCATGATCATGTCAGTATAAGACTTATTCCAAATTAAACATTTGCATTTATATAGATTTTTAGAAACATTCCCATCAGTATGCATTGGAAAAGTAAACAGTATGTACATTTTATAGTTTTTAAGGCAATTGGACCATTTAAACTGAAGAAAACCAATGGTAAAATGCATAACTGATTCTAGTTAACACACAAAAAGTGACTAATGCTAAGAACATGAACTGGGAACAGTGTCAGGACAATGGTTAGCACAGAATCTATAATCTGAAAACTTAAATAATGGTCTTATGAATGCCAGTTAGTGTTTGAGTAATTATGAATGCTAACTAGCATCCATGAGCAATGACCAACCCCTCTATTTGCCTCTGGAGACCTCATGTACCTTACACCTTTTCCAAAGTCAAGAAATGAATTGAAAGGTTTGGTAGATAGCTCACTATGAGCTCTAGATGGTCAAAGGGCTAAGTGCAATTAATACCTTCATTGTCATTGCCTTCCAACTATGATAAAAGACAGAAATTTAATTTGGATATTGTTTCAAATATTTGTAAGTTGTTTTTGCATCTACATGTAATGACATTAAGTTCTTTTGATAGTTCATGTGCTGGTAAAGATGGTTTAGTTGCCTTAAAATCAGATAGAGGATGGAGGTAGGCAGGCAGGCAGGCAGGCAGACACACAGATCTGTCTGTGTCTCCTATCATGTCTTCTGGACAGCTTTCATAAATCTGGAATATACAATATAAACATGAATAGCACTTAGATTTATATACCCCTCCATAGTGCTTTACAGCTCTCTCTGAATGGTTTATAATGTCTGCATATTGCCTCCAACAATCTGGGTTCTCATTTTACTGACCTTGAAAGCTTGAAAGGCTGAGTCAGGGCTGAGTCAGGGCTGAACTCCTTGCAGTGGGCAGAATTAGTTTGCAATACTGCATTCTAACCACTGTGCCACCACAGCTTCTCCTGTATTATAAAATAATACAAATAAATGAACTGAAATATATTTAATATATGGCGTATAAATTATTAAGCCAATATTATAAGACATACATTATTCATGAGGCCAATAGAAATAAGATCACATTACATTTATTTTGTTCCCAGAGGAAAGACATAAAAATATGCAAGATATTTGTATAGCGCAGTAACGGATTGGCTTGCTGCTGTCTTGAGAATTGGGATGACAGTGGTGAGAATGCAAGCTAAGAAAGTAAAGGAGAACACATGGGAATGTGTCTGAATTGTAGAAAGGACAAAATGTACTTGGGCCCTGATTGCTATCCCTATAATTAATGCTTCATATAATGTCTTGGTATGGTTCTCCACAATAAATAATGATCTTCCTGTTAATTTTTTGAGATATCTGGATATCTTCATCTGATCATTAGTTAAGGGATTATGGAAGCTTAGAAAAGAAGATGCACATAGTACTCACACATCTGGTAGGCACAGCTTCTTGTAATCCAAGGTTATTTAGATGTCGTGGAATTGGATGCCTGGTGACCATATACAATACAGTAATTTGTAATGTGTCCAAAGACAGTCAAGTAATTTCTTTGATCCCATGATCCATCTGATCTGTTTTCTTTCACTGCTGGTTCTTTAATTCTACCAAGCCTTCTGTTTGTCTTCACTTGTATCACATGCCCAAAGTAAGTTTCTTTATTTGATCCAAGATTGATTGGTTGTTCTTCAGCTTAGAAGTAATGCACAGATCTAGAATTCATTTTCTTCTTCTCAAATTTGTATTAATGTCAAGGTTTCATAATTGCTTATGACTCTTCTCACAGCATGTTCAAGTCATGTAGTTAAACATACTGGCAGAAAGTAAAAGATATATAAAAGATATATACAAGAATGTGTTATTATTGGTGGTGTCCTTTTTTGGCCTTCACAAAGCAAAAATCTAGGAATTCAATGAAATATAATTTTTATTTAATGTTTCTATATTACTGTTTCATAATAGTTTTATATATAGTACATCAGCCAAAGGTATTGCCTAGGGGACATTATTAGCCAAAAGATTTCCACTAAAAATATGATAAAAGATAATAAACTCAATATGATGAACAATACATTTAGTTTCTTAATATTTGGTAGAAGAAATTTTAACTGTCTTTAAGTGTATTTCATTTCATCTATTCATTTCTTTTTATATTTTGATTGCTTACACACTTGCTTGGTATTTGACACAGGATGAATAAAAGCCATTGAAATTATTCCGTTACTTTCCCTTGTGGATTTATTTTCATATTCTTTTCACAATAGAATGGTGAAAAGAGGGCAAGGAGCTTTTAATGTGCTTAGCTGACTCTCCGCTCTTATTATGTTTGATCAGTAAAGAGCAGCACTGGAAATAAAAATGGGAGAGAAGCTGTATGCAAGATTTTAAATGCCCCAGGGAACAAGTTTATAGCTTTTTAAGAAGAATATTGTCATTCTTACATTAAAATTCTACTAGAAGCAGTTTGCTTTCATTATTATTTTTAAAGCATAGGTTGGTAAATTTAGTCTTAATAACTACTATGCACTTTGCATTGACATATAGGTTTGCCACCCAGTTTCAACTTAAATAAGAGTGCTAAAAATAAATCTATTTGATTCTGACTGTCCTATGGTTTTATTGGCTCTTGTCTTCCAGGACCATGGGCCACTAGAAATAATAGCATTGACAGTGGGGAGGCAGACGTCGGACGGAGGGTCACTCAAGAAGTGCCACAAGGAGTATTCTGGCGAGCACAAATTCACATTGCACAGCCACAGTTCCTGAAATTCAATATCTCTTTAGGGAAGGATGCACTTTTTGCTGTCTATATCAGAAGAGGACTTCCACCATCCCATGTACAGGTATTGTACTGAGATGCTTAAAAGAAGATGATGATGAAAAAAAATGGGAATTGTTTTGTAACTACTGTAACTTTTTATCTGAGTATTTGTGTTATTGTCCTGTGTTTAGCAAAGATTCTATGAATTTCCAGCCTCTGTTACATTGAGGGCCATTACTAGGACTGAGAACATCCTCAGTCCTAGAAATCCATCCTTATCACAATCACTTTTTTCTCTGTTAGCTTTTCCCCATTTAGTGTCCTTCTGATCTTTTGGAACATTGGGTATGACAACAAGGCCTAGAATTCCCATGCTTGTCTGGTAATTGCTATCCCACAACAATTGGCATGTGATGAGTTAGAGAAGAAATCTAACTAGAAAGTGAAAAGGAAGGGGAAAAACACCAGTGAAGAATGCAGCCTCTAATAATATTTATTTCAGGTTTAAAGGGGCTTTTGTGAAATATGTGAGGTATTACCGGCTCTGCTTTGCCATATGTACATTTGTAATCATATTCTTAGACTTTAAATTTGGAAGGATGTTCTAAATTTGGAGAGAAAATTACCAGATTATCATCCAATTCTATCCTATTACCCTAGTTAAAATGCAAAGAATACATAACATCAATTCTACCTGGGTTTTGATTTTATTCCTGCATTTGGTATTCAAATCCACAAATCATTGCTTAAGTTTACTCCTAATCATAGTCTTGCACTTCAGGAGTCCACAGCTCTGGCTTTTCCCAAACAAACCAATCTTTCTTTTATTCTGGCTTTGGCTAATAATATTCACCTATTTCAATATTCCCAGAAAATACACACTAGCTTTCTGAGCAGCTATAAACCTTGACAACAGGATAACGCTATGTGGCAGCATCTATTGATTACTTAATGTGCTGCTAGAAACAGCCTGTTCTATCCCAGTATAAAAACAGCATTAAATGCTTTTCTATATGTCTTGCGAGATTTACATTCATAATCTAAAATTGACATTAGGTAGCATCCTAAAGTTAAAAATGAAAATGCCATGTTCCCACAGTTTAAAATTTTGATTTGGCAAAGGAGGGTAAAGCTTGACATTTCCTCGCTGAATAATGTGGATAAGCCAAAGCAAGTTAAAATCTTTTGAGGGAACAAGTCAATAATCAGAAAATTAGGTACATGATTAACCTGAGAATGTGAAGATGCAGTTCCTCTCTGAAAACCACAATGAGTTTGAAGGTTCTCCATAACTCTTTAGCAAATATTTCAAGTGCCTCGTCAGTCAAATTGATGGAACTGGGGGCCTGTTTAGGAACAATTCTGTGAATAGGGAATGATGTATCAAAGGAATAGCAACGCTTCAGAAATGCTACCTTGAGTGACATATTAAAAGCTAAAACAAAAAATGCTTGATAGCTCTGTGAGTTACAGTATTCTCTGGTGATAAAATACCTAACATGCTTCAGTAAATTACTCTTAAGCTTGTTCTACTTTTTATACGTTGAACTGAAAATTAGTTGAATGTTTAGATGCCTGAGAACCCTATCTCTATTATACATTCATGTGCAAGCAAATACAAGTGTGTTCATCAACAAAATAGTCCAAATGAAAAGAGTAGAAATCTGATAAAAATTAATTAAAAAATGTGTTAGTAGTAGCCTAGTCAACGTAATGTCCTTTATCTGGCTTTCCTATATAATGTTACACTCAAGGAGATAGAACTTCTTTGCCAAAGATGTACTCTACTTTTTCTATTATCCTAATTACAAGTAAAGGCTAAAGGGAAAAAGGATGAACCGGAAGTGTTTGTTTGCTTTATAAACTTATTGAGATTTTAGTATATAAATTTAGCTTTAAATTACACTCAGTTTCATTGGCTTGTTTTCGGTTTGTCATGTTAAGTGTCAAATGACTGGTGGATGGGCACTTCAGTATATAATCTTCAGATCAGATATTTATGAATAAAATCATGTACTTATTTAAAAATTATTTGGCAGAAATTTATATTGTTTACAGGAATAAGCTCCCTTAAAAGTGTACTATGTTCCCATTGTAAACTTAGATGCCATAGTAAAAAGAACTTACATATTGTTATTTTGATTTAACAAGTCCACTCCAATCTACCTTGTAATTTCCAAAAATACTAGACTATACATTGTAGAATTCCTACTTCTCATAGAAGTAATACAACACATCTGGAAATGGTGAACTAAACTTGTCCTCCATTAACAGCAGAGCAAATTTATAAAGTTAAAACAGTATGTTTGTCATTAGAGAGAAGAAAGAAAGATAATTTTTGCATAATAGAAGAATGAAGCCTATTGTCAAAAGACAAAGTAGGATAGGCTCAGAGGTGATAAATGCTTTTACTAAACAAAAACAAGAATTATAACTTTTCTTTAGAGATGTGCTTCAAAGAAAGCAACAACAAAAACAACAACAAAAACAAAATAAATTATATAAAATATATTTTATCTGTCCTCTCATTTTAAAAGTTTGTCTTGGACTCGCAATATCTCAAAGAAAAATACTGTATATTTCACTGCATCTTCAAAAGTTTGAGATGGCTGTTAGCAACCTGAATTATCTTAAAATGCTACATTGCATTTATAAATTACCGTATATACTCAAGTATAAGCTGAGTTTTTCAGCCCATTTTTTGTGCTGAAAAAAAAACCCCTCGGCTTATACTCGAGTCAGATTCCCCTCTGAAAAAAAAATGGTGTGGAGCTCCGGAGCTGGGCAGCCGCTTCCCTGCTTCCGTGTTTCCTTTGCAACTTTTAAGCATGGGGGTAATCGGAAGCAGAAAAGTTCTTGCATGAGGATATATTGTTTTTTCTTTTTTTAACTGTTTTTAGTGGGGGGGAGATCCACCGCCATGTGAGAATGCTCAGACACGAAATCTATCCGCCCGAAAATAAGTGTGTGTGTGTGTGGGGGGGGATTTTTAACAGAGGGAAGATGTAGGGAGAAGGCAAAAGCGACGGAAGATCCTTCAGGGGAAACTGAGGGGGAGACTCACCCTTGGTCCAGATAAGCCCCCTTCCCCGTCCCTAAGGAAGCAGAGGCAGCCAGCAAGGGTAGGCAAGCCCCACTTCACGGACTCCGTCCGTCCTCGCTCCCACCCACCCACCCACCCAAAGCCATGAAGTCCCCCAATCGCGCAGCCCAGAATTGCCCTCCCCTCAGGGGGCAGCAAGGACGCCCGGTGTTTCCCGAGACAAGAAACTCCGCCGTGCAATGAAAGCGCCCTGGCTCTAGGCTCGCAGGGCTCAGAAAACAACGCGAGCCGAGGTCGCCGGCTCCGCTCAGCTTCGTTTCCTCAGCCCCAGCTGCTTTTAGTCCGCTCGGGAGGAGGGGGAGGAGGTGGTGGCGGCGGCTCACGTTGTTTTCTGAGCTCTAGGCTCTAGGCTCGGGGCTCAGAAAACAACGCAGCCAGGTCGCTTGGCTCCGCTCAGCTTCGTTTCCTCAGCCCCAGCTGCTTTCAGTCCGCTCGGGAGAAGGAGGAGGAAGGCGGAGCGGAGCAGCGACCTCGCTCGCGTTGTTTTCTGAGCCTGCGAGCCCAGCAGAGCTCAGAAAACAATGTGAGCGCCGCCACCACCTCCTCCCTCCTCCCGAGCGACTGAAAGCAGCTGGGGCTGAGGAAACGAAGCTGAGCGGAGCCGGCGACCTCGGCTCGCGTTGTTTTCTGAGCCCGCGAGCCTAGAGCCAGGGCGCTTTCATTGCACGGCGGAGCTTTGTTTCGGGAAACACCAGGCGCCTTGCTGCCCCTGAGGGAGGGCGATTCTGGGCTGCGCAATTGGGGACTTCGTGGCTTTGGGTGGGTGGGTGGGTGGTGGGAGCCAGGACGTTCACTTTAAGCGCTGCCGACCAAGTGATTCACAAATACCAGTGGGACCTCCGTCCACCACCACCTCTCCCTCTTTTGCCTCCTTCCTTCTGATCAATCAGGTTTTCCCAGTATTTGCTCACAGCTGCGTGCTAGGCGTTGAACGTGGGGATTTCTGATTCCCCTTACATGCGCGTGGATATGCCGTGGGGCGTTTTCTTCCAAACGCCCCACGGGCAGAGAACACTGACTTTCATGATAGTGAGATCATTTCCCAAATTAATTGATTCACTAACCCAAAAGAAGATGTTGATGACAGTGGGAGGCAGGGGTCACTCTCCCTTGCACGAAAAAAGCAAGAGCCGTTCTTATGATTTCTCTCTCTCCCGTAATACAGTCAAGCCCTTTCCAGCATGCGCGATCCGCCCCCCGCTTTGCACCTTGCAAATGCAAAACCCCCAGGATTTTGCATTTGCAAGGTACAAAGCTGTGGCGGCAGATTGCGCGTGCTGGAAAGGGCTTGACTGTATTACGGGGAGAGAGAGAGAGAGAGATCATAAGAACGGCTCTTGCTTTTTTCTTGCAAGGGAGAGAGTGACTCCTGCCTCCCACTGTCATCATCATCTTCTTTTGGGTTAGTGAATCAATTAAACCTTTCATGATAGTGATATTGTTTCCCAAATTTCCCTTAAATCAGGGAAGAAATCACAAAAAAACCTTTGGACTGAGAATAAGCCTGTTCCTACGATGCCATTTTTGTTCACTGCAGTGTGAAAAGTGTGAAAAAACACACTTCTTTTTCTTCATCTTCTTGTTCCCTATTTACTGGTCTCTTTCAAAGAGGAAATTGTGAACATCAAACTTATTCTCAACTGTCCTAGTGAAAGTTTTTATTGGTATCTATTTTTATTTTTGAAATTTACCAGTAACTGCTGCATTTCCCACCCTAGGCTTATACTCGAGTCAATAAGTTTTCCCAGTTTTTTGTGGTAAAATTAGGTGCCTCGGCTTATATTCGGGTCGACTTATACTCGTGTATATACGGTAATATTTGACACCAATTCCACAAATGCACGAGAAATTAAACAGTAGTAGTACAGCCTATTAAGTGTGAAGAAGACATAAACATAGAAAATGCAAACCCCAATAATTTATAGATAAATTACTCATCCCTTAATAGAAACATGGAGCATACAGTTTCAGTTTGAGAGTCTTAGAATTCTAGGTTTGATTGTACAGTAGAAGCTTCTGATCATGACCAAATTCACTTTTTTTTTTCGCGGGCAATTTCCCCTTCCGCACCATTTTTTTGTAAGCTCCAAATTTCCAAAATTATGTCACGACCAAATCAGGTTGCAACCAAAGTTATGGAACAAGTTATGGCCACGACCAAATGTTCTATTGCAGTGACCCCAACCTTTCTTATGCCGCGGCCCGGTATCCCCAACCTTTTTTATGGTGCGGCCCGGTACCGGCATTAGCTGGGCGCCGCCATCTTTTTGATGAAAAAGTGCTTCCGGTGACCTCACCGGAAGCCCTTTTCATCAAAAAGATGGCGGCGCCAGCGCTCGGTGAGCTTTTCCGGGTAGAAATGGCTTTCTACCCGGAAAAGCTCACCGGAAGCGCTAACGCCGCCATCTTTTTGATGAAAAAGGGCTTCGGTGAGTTTCTACCAGAAAAGCTCACCGGAAGCACTTTTTCATCAAAAAGATGGCGGCGCCAGCGCTTCGGTGAGCTTTTCGGGTAGAAAGCCATTTCTACCAGCGGCCGGTAGGACTTGTTCCACGGACCGGTACCGGTCCGCGGACCAGTGGTTGGGGACCCCTGTTCTATTGTACTTGCTTCTATCTTGCAGCTGCTCATGAGGGGTTCTAGACATATGACAGTGATTTAAACAGTCATAGGAGTAGTTACTGATTAGTCTCTCCATCTTCTTTCCCCTCTTATCCTATTCCTCCCAACACAAATGAAGCAAAATACATTTTAGAAACAAATCAAAGGTGTAAAATAAAGGGAAATTGAGTTTTTAATATCTCAGGGTTGTTAACATATTTTTATAATAAAATAAAAGCAACTGGGAAATTTAACCAGATATATTTATGTCTTCTGGAAAGGATGATAACTTTCTTTATCTAACACCCCCAACCCCTGGCTCCCTTCATGAGCATTGCTACAAACTAGATGAAAGGATGTCTAACGACACAAAAACTCTTAAGGCTTAACAACTCAGTAACCACAATTAAAGATGTTTATGTGGTGTTGAATTATATACTGAAAACTTCCATCAGTTTATAAAGAATTTTGAATTTGGAGTAAACTTGGAATTTTGTTTGGTTAGAAAGAAAATACCACTTAAAATCTTGAGATTACAGATGATAGATAGATAGATAGATAGATGATAGATAGATAGATAGATAGATAGATAGATAGATAGATAGATAGATAGATAGATAGATAGACAGACAGATATTTTTTTTAAAAAGTCCTTCCAAAATAATGGAAGAGATTTCATCAATTTAAATCAATTTCTAGCTCTAATTTCATCATCTTGTAGCTTCATATAATTTCATTTTTTACAAGAAAACTTACCGTTTTGTTTCCAGCATGTAATATTTTTACTATAGATACACTTTTACTGAAGAGTTCTGAGAAATTGGATAAAAAGGAAAATAAAGTCACCCTCCCCAAGCCAAATTTGAAAGAAACTTTCTTTTTGAATTTAGATGTAAGAAATGATTAGCAATATATTCAAAGATCTAGTCTCCATGTCAACAGAGCATACAGCTTGTTTCTGATTTCAGAGATGAAATTACAGTCTTTCACTGTGTGGTCCACATCTCTCACTTTTATCCATTTATGTCTGGCTTTAGGGAGAAAGTGACATTTTCACCAAGATCATTTTGTTAAAACAGTTCATTATAAAATGCATTTTATCAGAAGTTCAATAGAATAGAACAGAGAAATGTAAAGTAATGAGCCAGCCAGACAGTTGGTGAAGCAAAATCAGACCTTGAATTCTGTCTGTTGCTGGTTTACTTTAACAATAAAGACAAAGCATCTTTTTATTGAATTCATTAGCTAAAGTTTATACATCACCTCAAGGGATAAAAATTCAGTTCATCCCTACTTTTTGATGTTGTTATTCTCCTTCCCTATAATAAATAAAGCAACTGAAAGTTCAAAATATTTCCATTTAGCATTGGATACACGACAAGAATTTTTTTTTTTTAATGTTCAATAAACTGGTGCATTCAATAGTATAATATCTGAGGAAGAAATACAAAAAGCACATAAAGTAGAAAGAGACTTTGGAGCTTACTTAGAGGGCATCTAATTTTCATGTAAGGTTCATATGTAGAGCCATGGGCTTTAAAAAAAATAAA
The DNA here is from genome assembly GCF_049901735.1 of Notechis scutatus. Taxonomy (NCBI): domain Eukaryota; kingdom Metazoa; phylum Chordata; class Lepidosauria; order Squamata; family Elapidae; genus Notechis; species Notechis scutatus. The sequence continues at coordinate 94,724,464 of NC_142010.1, read as the reverse complement.
GGTCATGCATTGTAATTATAACTGAGGATTAACTATTCTGGGTTAGCCTATCCAATGATTTGTTTCCTATGTTTGAGACTAGCAATAAAGCAAAGCAGTTTTTATGCTAAACTGCTTACCGACTATATAAAGGGACAGCATTTCCTGTCAGTCATGTCCAACTCTAGGGCACAATGTTCATCTCCTTTTTTTGGGCCAAGGGAGCCAATGTTGTCTAAAGACAATTTCCATGGTTATATAGCCAGCATGGCTATATGCCAAGGGAAGAAAGCTGTTACCTTCTCACCAAAGTGATAACTATTAATCTACTTGTATTTGCATGTTTCCAAACTACCAGATGGACAGGAGCTAGGGCAAGGAATGGGAGTTCAGCCTGTTGCGCGGACCTCAGGTCTCAAACCTGGGCTGGCACAAGCTCAGCATCTTTAACCTACCCAAATATATAACAGCATGTAAATCTTGTTTTCCTTTTGTACCTTTTGTCTAAGGCAAAGGTATGAAGAATTTCTCTACTAACCAAATCAAGAAGAAGCATGTTCTTTCTGAAAATACTAACACTCATTTACAAATAATATATACAAATAATATACAAATAATCATTTGTAGTGTTCTTTTTCATCCTTCTATATTTTTTCATACCAGAAAAATTGGCTACAGAAAGATAAAACTACTCTTTGAATGGATGAGACCCTGTATTGTTCAAAAAATGGTAGTAGGCTGATATCCATTCAGAGGCAAAGAAAGTATCCAATCAATATAAACTCTACTTTTATCAGTTACTAAGCATTATAAAACAAAGTATGACAATTAAAATAAAAGTAGGGCCTGGTACATTTATTACCACAAATAAGTAGAGAAAAAATTAAGTTTGTACATTCACATTTATTTTGGTATATATGCTTCCTAATGTATACCTGTTTCTCATTTTTTTCTATGTGAATTTTTCACTTATGTATTTACATTAGCTTTCTTTCTTTCTTTCTTTCTTTCTTTCTTTCTTTCTTTCTTTCTTTCTTTCTTTCTTTCTTTCTTTCTTTCTTTCTTTCTTTCTTTCTTTCTTTCTTTCTTTCTTTCTTTCTTTCTTTCTTTCTTTCTTTCTTTCTTTCTTTCTTTCTTTCTTTCTTTTACCTGAGAATTGCATTGCAAAATTTGGAAAAATACACATTCTCAGGGATTCTGATTCACAGAACAGTGTCAGATCTAGATGACATAAAATTCCTCCCAGATAAAATTCCTCAACAATTTTCAACTGATATACAGGAGGTAAAGGAGAGGACTTCTTATTGACCAATATAAAAAAAAAAGTATGTTGAATCCTGAACCCCTGATACATAATGTAAAACCTCTGAATTTTGAGATTCACTTGTAAAATGGGGTGAGGTCATATCTGTAGGGCGACATACACTTATATATCCAATCTAAAACTCTTTCTCACTGTATTTCCTATATTGTGGAGCAAAACAAGCATACTCCACATCTCCATTTCATTTAGCATCTGGAATTTAATGGTTAGGCAGACATTGTAAAATATCTTTTTCTTTAAGCTTAAGCTTTGACATTCATTGCGATACTTCACCACAGTTAAATAAAAATGTCTATCTTCCATATAAGCCAACCTTTTCACTATCCATGTCAGCTATCCATCCAGTTGCCTGCTGCCTGTTGGGAATAATAGGAAGGACATAAAAGCTGTGGATTAGACATTTCAGTGTGAAAAGGATAAAAATGCATAGGGCATTCTGTCAGCAGTTCTCTTGTTCCTGGGGTTCTACGCATATATGAATTAAGCAGTCTTTTTCAATAAGTCAGCTCTAATGAGTTGTCTTTTTAGCAGCAGTTTAGTTGAAAGTGCAGTGCAGTGAAACCTTCCTGCATCTTCTTGGACACAGTTGCTGCCATGGGGTAAGACCAGGTCCCTGTAGTTTCAGCCAGTTCAAATCATTTTAGCACCTCTGCATGTTCCTCCTTCGATCTGGTCAACTGCTGAGCCTGCTTGCTATCTGAGAGACAGAATCAGTATCATATGCAGAAGACCAGAAGAGTCTATCAACACTATCCAAGCAGAGCAGCATGCTACCAGTGAAAAATGTCAAGTTTTATTCCTACATTGTTCCATGTTGACCCTCAATACACAAACCACCTAAAGAGCAATAAACTCTGAGAGGCAGGGGAGCAGGAGCTTTGTAACTATGTTACCCTATCAAGAAATATTGCAAAAGTATATGTCTATGTCTTTAACCCGTTACTTTCCTCCTGACAGATATGTTTAAATAACATCTGTGGTTATATTAAAGCATTGCTACAATGAAAAAGTTGGTGTGCTTTTTATGAATAGAATATATTTATGAATGTATTGATTGTATGTCAATGAATAAACTCTATTACTCTATTGCAAAATTAATTCACAGAGAAGTAATAGACAGATGATATAGGGATGTCCCATTTTCAGTGTGGTAAAGAAAGGACACATGATGCTATATTGAGCTATATCTACTGCCGATAAAAATACCTTGCTACCTAGACTGAAATGCATTTTTCTGCTAGCAGGTTTTTTCACTGAATATACTGAATGTAAATTATCTGCATTTAAAATTGTTTTTTCAATTAATGGGATAGATAACTTGGAAAAATAATTACTGGCCAGATGGCAGAAAAACCTGTCTTTTTTAAGTGTGAATGTACATATGCAAATCTTTCATTTGGACTGAATTGGCTGGAATGCTGGGAATTGTTTTTCTCCCATAAGAATCCTGCTTCATTTTCATTCTTGACACAATTGGCTATTCAAGCACATTACACTAATTGTATAAATCAGTATGGAAACCTTAGATTTAGATCTAAAACTAAGCACAATATATTTAATAATCAGGTATAGTTAAGAAACTATATAAAACTAAACGTTGTAAAAATAAGAGATCTTTGCTCTTCAGAAAATAGGCTGTGCTTTGTTAATGCAATAATTTCTGTTGCTCTTTTACTAAGTTTATTTTTATATGTATTGAACAGCATTAATTAGTGACTGGGCATATAATCTGAATTTCTATAACCGGTTGTTGCATCATATTTGTTTGGGGCAGATATGCCTACCTGCTTGCCTTCATTGATGGAGGTGTGCTGGTCAGACAGTATATAGTTAATTGGGAATTGGGAGCTGTCCCCTTAAGGGAATGCCTCATAGTAAATGTAGTCAATGCCTCATGGGAAATGTAGTTCATGTCGTGTGGTCACATCTGTAATCCTGATTGGTCACTGAATTGACCCTTGGTTGGGTTTGGGGGAGTTTCCTTTATTCTTGCTTGGACCCCAGCATTGTGCTGGTGTCTTTCCCTTTGCTCCATCCTTATGGGAAGAAGATAACTATATTTTCACTGATCTGTCTTTAAGTTCCTGGCTGAATATAAAGACAGATAAACTCTACAAAGGCTTCCATACAAAGTTTCTTTATTGGATTGTAATAGGCATCCTTAAGGTATAACTCACAGTTATGTTGAGATTCATCTAATGTCCAATCTTTGCATAGTTGTCTTCATAGTGTGAAAATATAGTTATCTTCATCCCATAGTGATGGAGCAAAGGGAAAGACACCAGCACAATGCTGGGGTCCAAGCAAGAATAAAGGAAACTCCCCCAAACCCAACCAAGTGTCAAGTCAGTGACCAATCAGGATTACAGATGTGACCACACGACATGAACTACATTTCCCATGAGGCATTGACTACATTTACCATGAGGCATTCCCTTAAGGGGACAGCTCCCAATTCCCAATTAACTATATACTGTCTGACCAGCACAGGAGGGATATAGTTCCTTTGCTCAATTTTGATTGACGGAACTGGATATGCCTAGTCCTAACAAAGAAAAGACCTTGGGGTGACATGATAGCAGCCTTTCAATATTTGAGGGGCTGCCACAAAGAAGTGATTGACCTACTTTCCAAAGCACCTAAGGGAAGGACAAGAAGTAATGGATGGAAGCTTATCGAAGAGAGACTCAACCTAGAATTAAAAATAAATTTCCTGACAGTGAAACCAATTAATCAGTGGAACAGCTTGCCACCAGAAGTTGTGGAGCTCCATCATTGGAGGTTTTTAAGAAGAGAATGGACAGCCATTTGTCTGAAATGGTATAGAGTCTCCTGACTGGGCAGGAGATTAGACTAGACGAATTTCAAAATCCCTTCCAATTTTGTTATTCTGTATTTTGTACAACTAGTATAAGATCTCTGAACATTATGAGTAGGAGACGGTGAGAGACCAAGTTACTGGGTTTAAACCTTGTGAAGATGTAGTCCTTCAGCAATGCTGCCTGGTCTAACAAAACAAAGTCTTAAGCATTATATTTTTCCTCCACTGTAAATAAGCATTCTAATACATTTGTGTCATACTTTATGCAATATAAGTATTAGCAAGTGTATTTTTTTCTTCTCTCCCATAGTATGATTTTATGGAACGTTTAGATGGGAAAGAGAAATGGAGTGTCGTGGAGTCTCCTCGTGAGCGTCGAAGTATCCAGACGCTAGTTCAGAATGAAGCTGTATTTGTTCAGTACTTGGATGTGGGGCTGTGGCACCTTGCTTTTTACAACGATGGCAAAGATAAAGAAGTAGTTTCTTTCAGTACTGTCATATTGGGTAAGAATTCCATGGCTGTGCACTCTTGGCTATAAAACATGATTAAATTATGTGTGCTACCATTCAAACATATCTTATTCAGAGATGGTATTCAGCAGGTTCTGACCAGTTTTGGAGAACCAGTAGCAGAAATTTTGAGTAGTTTGGAGAGCTAGCAAATACCACCTCTGACTGGAGATTTTACAGTATCCTTCCCCTGTCATGCCCACAGAATCAGTAGAAAAAAAAATTTTGAATCCCACCACTGATCTTATTCAACCTTGTGGGTCTTCTTTTAAACATGCACAGCGATTTTGCTAACCTCTAACTGGACTTCAGGTCTGATAAGCTCAGGGGAATACTGTGTTATATTAAATATGCTCTCCCTTAGCCTTTAAACTCTTTAATACTGGCAATATCTAGAAAAAATATTTTATAGCATTAACCAGTTTCATTTTAATCTTTTATAGCACTGGGCGGCTTGGTCTAGTGGTTAAGGCACCAGGTTAGAAACTGGGAGATTATGAATTCAGTCCCACCTTAGGTATAAAAGCCAGCTGGGTGAATTTGGGCTGGTCATTTTCTCTCAGCCCAACCCACATCAAAGAGTTGTTGTGGGGAAAATAGGAGAAAAAAGGACATTAGGTATTACTTGGTATTAGTATTATTTATTAAAAAAATAATGAAAAGCAGGATCAAAATAAAAAATAAACAGAATAAAATACAATAATAAAATAAAATAGACTCTATATGTTGCTAGCAATTTACAGAGGTTTTTTTAAATATTGCATTAATGTAAACCGCCTTGAGTTAGAATGATCAAAAGATAGGATAGTATAAGAAATGTATACCCGTGTAAATCTTACATCTGTAAATATATACAATCTACCCCTTGTCGCAATACTTTCATATATTCAGAGAATCAGCATCTTCTAGAAATGCAAATTTTTAAAATTGCAACATTTTCTTCCATAGAGCTATATTGGAAAGTGTTGCCAGGAACAGAATCACAGTTTATGAGAAAGTCCAAAGTAATAGATATAATAGTTAGGTAGACTTCTTGATGGCACAATGATAGTAATTGCCTAAAAAGGGAAGAAAAGTACAGTATTTTATTCAGTTCAGAGGTTCTTTGACACATATCCATTACCTTCACCATCAAGCCATATATAGAGATTTGAAATACTGAGCAATATTAAATAAAAGAACAAATGTCAAAAGATGTTATTCTTCAGTTAAATAAATATTAAATACAGAAATACTGTTCTATATCTCTGAGAACTAGAAAATGTTTATAATTTTATAAATTAATTAACTTTAAAGTGTTTTCCTGTCATTATCATTTTTATTAATATAAAAATCCTGATAATTATTGTGAGTCACTCCTTCTACTTTACCTTCTATACCAATGTATAAATTGTGTCTTTATAGAGACATACAGATATGCATTCCTAAAATATATAATTTTCAATATACATATTTCATTTATTATTATTTTTATTGCTCCCTTCTAAAAGAGCATGGTCTCAAGTGTTACAAACAGGAGAAAAAGGCACAAAAATTAGTTTCAATACAACAGTCACTGCAATTCTTACAGAACAGCTTCATTAGCTTTTCTGAACTAAATGTACTTATGAGAACTTTGATGGCCTTGGAAATCTAATTGTTCAGTTTGTTGCCTGTTTGTTTGAAAGAAGCCTTGACAATGCCTGGCTGTGGGGTGTGAGGCCACAGAAACTCTTTTTTTTTCAGTAGAGGGTCTTATCTGTGCAAAACAAACAGATGCTGCAAAATATTCATTTCAAAAGGTAAGCTTTCTGGCAAACATTAAACCACAAAAGTTATTTTTGAATATTGAGAGATTTCAAAGATGCCAGTATTCTATCAGAGCTTGGTTTCCTTGGAAATAAATCATTGGACCTTTCCATTATGTCTGAGACATACAGTTTGATGCACCAGCTATGCAGAAGAGAAGCATTAGCACTCCAACAGATTTCTGTGGCTTTTCAGGTGTTGAAAGGAAGTCAAAGCTTATAGAGATACATTTACTGTAGCTCTCTGGTTTTTCTCAGCATATTGATTTTCTTTGCCACATATATATTGGTGAAGATGCACAGACAAAATAAAAGCACAAGTATTAATAACACAAACTGATACAGCAGTATGATGGTTGTTTCCATTCCAGATTATGGAAAACATGGTTAAAAGTTTCCACTTTAGCATGTTTTGCTCATACAAATTATTGTTCAGCTATAATAATTACTACATGGAACAACTACATACAATATAAAAAGAAATCACACCATATATAGGAGACTCCCTTCTGAGTCATAATACACAATTGCAGCCGCTTACCAAAATACAATGGCTCATTCTAATCATTAGTACAAGAGACTCCTAGCTGTGAATGCGCGATTTGGACTCATTATATAACAGAGGGGACCTCTCTGCCTCTGCATTTCCTCAAATGGAAAATAGGGCTGCTAAATGCCTTCAAGTGCAGTAAATTCTTTTTTTTTTTCCCCCACAGAGAGAAAATAGCTACTCGACCAAAAAAGAAAAAGAAAAACAAAGTCTTTAGTAATATTTAGAAAATGTATTGTTAAGAAGCCTTAAGATTTTCTTATTTGTTTGGGCCATTTCTAATTATTGTGAAGTGAATTTCAGATGTTGAAATTTCATTAAATGCACAAAGATCAAAAGCAATGTTATCTGGAGAAATAACTGACAATCAGTGGCATCTGTCTTTCAGATTCTGTACAGGACTGTCCACGCAATTGTCATGGGAATGGCGAATGTGTATCCGGAATCTGTCATTGTTTTCCTGGCTACCATGGAGCAGACTGTGCAAAAGGTAGTGATTGACTTGCTTTTCACATGCTACTTATTCTATAGTTTATTCTAAATCACAGGGGGAAAAACTTTTCATAGCAATTATGTGTTTTCTCAAAGAACCTATAAAACCCAGTTTCCCATGGGAAGAATTTTTATAATTAATTTCATTTTTTTATTCCAAATCTATATGGATCCTTAGTCAACTCTGCAGAATAAGCATGCTAGACACCATTTTGCTGTTTCTTTCAAAAATATTCTTCCAATTCCTTAAAATCATATTTAAAACTTCTTTCTTTAAGAAGTAGAGTCACTTGATCGATGTGATAAAAACTGGTGGTTCCAAAGGGTCTTGATATTTACAAAGCAGTAAAAAGTAACCACAAAGTTGATTAAGGAATGAGACTTGGTCAAGCTTTTGGTCGATAAAAGGCTGTATTATGACTGTGAGCTTAGGTTGTATCTCTCGTTTCCTAGTCACTCAACTCATAAGTCACCTGAAAAGTCTCAATTCTTGAAGTCTGCTCATAAGAAGCAGCTGTCCAGAGTGCACATGGAATTTCTGGAGAGATTTCTCCAGCCAGGATCCAAGATACAGCCACTGATCTCCACTTTAAACACTGCCATTCATGGCATTCACCAGAAATCTTTCTTTGTTGCATGTGGAGTTTTCCGCTTCTAACTCAAGCAACCACAAAGCACAGTAAAAATGTTAGCCTGGATTTCTCCTGTCCATCATCCTTATTTAATTGAATGCCCTGTAATAACATTCAGATAAAGTTCTACCGGACCACTTTCCAGGCCTTGACTTTACAGCCATTTGTTCAGTGACCAAAGTTATGTCAATTTGAACAAGCAGTTGGTGCCTGAAATTAGCGCCACTGCAGTGCCCCCAAGTTCACATAATCAAAATTTAGGCACTTGGCAACTATTTGCATTTATGACTGCAAGGTGTTGCAGCTCCCTCCCCCATCTATCTCCCCTACCTATAGTACAGTATATCCTTTGACTTTCCTGTACTTCATAACTCCTGACACCCTAGCTGACCTTCACTATCTTTTTTCTCCTGCTGTTGATCAAAGATGTCTGGCCTGATGCTTTATGCTGGCCACAGGAGGCTTTCTTCCCAACCACACTGTTGTTTTCTTTCAATACTTAGAGAAGATGGTCCTACCTGTTTCCTCATAAAGATCCATCGCATTCATGTTACATTAGCACACGAAGAAAAAAAGACAGCAAAAGTCAGATCACATAACATTGGGCAGCACAAGGCCTCACAGTGCAGGATGGCAAGGGCAACTGTGAGTGGAACCTGGGGCTTGGGTAGCTGAAGCTTTGCACTGAACTGCTGGACCCAGCTGGACTTCATGTTGTGAAGGACTTCTGCAAAGCACTTCCCAAGAAATCACTTGAGGTACAAAGCCCACTTCTTGACAGAAACCCTTTACACTGCAAAAATATTTTTTTAAAAAAATCTTTGTGCCACACTGTTGGAGCTTCCTAGATAACCCTTCATAGTGCAAAGCCCACCCCTTTGCAGATGCCTTTCACAGAAACCACTTGCACCATGAAAAGGCCCTTTTCACTGTGCTGTTGGGGTACCTTGGGAAGCCCTTTGTACCACAAAAATGCTTCTTTGCATTGTACTTCTAGGGCAGGGTGGGGCAGGGCTTTGTATGCAAAGGGCTTTCCAGGAAACCCCAGCATGGCCCAGCAGCACAGTGCAAAGAAGTTTCTTGTTGCATCATAGCCCAAAGCTGAGGCAAGCCAAGAAACTATTTTGTGCCATGCTGCTGAATCAGGCTAAGGCAGCTGAGGCTGCCAGGGATATCTATGGGAAAAACAGACAAAGGTAAAAGAGCCAGACTGAAGAATCATATTCTGTTTAAGCAGTGCATTTCACCTCTAAATTGTGATTTACTAAAAACAACTGTACAGTACAGAAGCCTTATCTCCACTACGTTCTGGAAGTTTACATTTCCCATTGCTTAATGTTTCATGATATTTTCTATACCATATGGTTCAAGTTGTAGGAGAAAAAGATTACATATATTTTAAGGTTATACCTCAGTCATAACTGCCATACAACAATTAATAAAAAAAGAAAAGAAATGCTGTCATTTTGCTATTTTCATACATAAGAAAATGCTGGCAACTCTGTAACATTTTGATTGAAGCCAACCAAACAGAAACTGATAAGCATTGAAGAATAGTAGACATTGTATAAGTAATGATATTCTACACAAGATCACTACTTCTCTTCTTGGTCAATACTATTGTTAGGTAACTTATTTGTCCAAATTTGCCTTCCATATCACTTGCTTCTGTCCTATCTGTACTGGAAGGTCTTATACTCAATGAACCACCTTCTGTCATTTAAAAAAAATATTCAGGGCAGCTTAAGCGCTTATTGATTAGAAATTTTTATAATGCTCAAAATGGAGGCATCCTCATATTTCTACAGGTATTTAAAATGAATTGAATTAATCATAGGCTTAAAAGTCTCTGGTGATCTTAGTTAACTTCTTTGGGTTTAATTAAAACATCTGTGCACTTTTAATTTATCGATTCATCCAACTCATATGTCATGATTTTTAAGACACCCCAGCACGCTCTGCATCATTTTTAACCCAATTTCCACTTAGCGAAAGCAATTAAATTCACCCTGGATTAATTAAAGCATCCATACTTTAGTGCTTAAGTCAGCGTGTGCTGCTTTCCCCACATGGTTTTTGAATATTAGGGATTTGACACACCTGATGAATTTTTTGTCCTATGATTCTCTGCCTTGCCTGCTAACATGTAGTTTGATAGCACAGGAGAGTAAACTTTTCAGATATTGTATTTCTAGACCAACTCTCATTAGAATGATGAGAACTTTGAACCTTTGTACCCCAAAACCAGGATGTAAGATAATATACAGTACATCATTCTGCAGAATATATTGATGGATAGAAAAAGGAAAGAACTATTATTACAAGAGATAAGAGAACTCACAGTTCAATGTTAAATATTTATTTAGGAATTTGTATAATGCCTCAATAAATATATAAGACAAAAAACTCCTAAATAATTAGAGAAGTTCTACAATGCACCAATTACCTAAAGACATGACGGGTTCCCCTCCATTAGATGTATCCAGGTGGCAGCGAGACAATCATTCCCTGGACTTTATACTGAACTTTACACTGAGAAATAGTATTACATTCAGTGACCTAATGGTTTCATCAAGTGTTTTGATATTCTGGTTCTTGTGTTTTCTGTGTACTTAGTTCATTTTTGTCACATGAGGGGTATACTAATGTCCCAGTTGGATTGTCAGGAGCTGCTTTCTGTATGACTGTTCTTTAAGATGATTGGAAAGATTCAATCATGCCAAATGTGCTTGTCATTTATGTTGGTTAAACTACATTGTATTCATTTGGATGTCTTACGTGTCCCCATATAAACCTCAACAATTAGTAGCCAATTATTTGAAATAAGTCTGTATTTTAAGAAGTTCATGGAGGTTTAATTCCACACACCCTTACAGTTGGCCAATTTGGAGTGATGGTTAAGACATCAGGCTAGAAACTGGAAGTGTGAGTTCTAGTATCGCTTTAGGTGGCCTTGAGCCAATCATTCTCTGTCAGCCCTAGGAAGCAGGAAATGGAAAATCATTTCTGAAATCTTTCCAAGAAAATGGAAAGGACTTGCCCAGACAGTTGCCTGGAGTCAAGACTGATTTGAATTGGAATCAAAAACAAAAATAACATTCTTGTGGAAAATACTATATAAGGTAAAGGAACTTTTCTAAAAAAAAAATTTCAATGCTGGATTATTGTCTTTTTCCAAGTAAAGCTGGCATTAGTTTTGCAATAATTCTGACACAAGGTAAAGTTTCTCTATTTGCCTAAATACTTTAATTAAAGTAAGTCTATTAGCTGTGTTGCCCTCTAGTGGCAATTACGACACTGTTGTTTATTGCTGTATTATTAAAACAGATAACAGATAATCAGAGTTGGAAGGGACCTTGTAGGTCATCTATTCTAGTCCAACCCCCATACCCAAGTGGGAGACCTTACACCTTTTCTGACAAATGGCAGTCCAATCTCTTCTTGAAAGTCTCAAGTGATGGCGCTCCCACAACTTCCAAGGGCAAGCTGTTCCATTGGTTGATTGTTCTCACTGTCAGAAAGTTTCTCCTTATTTCCAGGTTAAATCTCTCCTTGTTCTGTTTCCATTCATTATTCCTGATCTGGCCTACAGGTGCTTTAGAAAATAGCTTGACCCCTTCCTCCCTGTGGCAGCCCCTCAAATATTGGAAGACCGCTATCATGTCTCCCCTGGTCCTTCTCTTTACTAGACTAGCCAAGCCCAGTTCCTGCAACCATTCATTTTATGTTTTAGCCTCCAGTCCCCTAATCATCCTGGTTGCTCTTCTCTGTACTTTTTCTAGAGTCTCAACATCTTTTTTATAATGTGGTGACCAAAACTGGATGCAGTACTCTAGGTGTGGTCTTACTAAGGCTTTATAGAGTGGTATTAGTACATCCCTTGATCTTGATTGTATCCCTCTGTTAATACAATTTAGGATTGCATTAACTTTTTTGGCTCTGCTGCACACTGCTGGCTCATATTCAGCTGGTTGTCCACTAAGACTCCAAGATCCCTTTCACAGTTACTGCTATTGAGCCTGGTTTCACCCAGTCTATATGTGTACTTTTGGTTTTTCTTGCCTAAGTGTAGGACTTTACTTTTCTCTACATTGAATTTCATTTTGTTAGATATGGCCCAGTGTTCTAGTCTGTCAAGATCCATCTGGATCTTGAGCCTATCTTCTTGGGTGTTAGCTATTCCTGCCAGCTTAGTATCATCTGCAAATTTGGTAAGTTCCCCTTCTATTCCCTCATCTAAGACGTTAATGAAGATATTGAAGAGTACTGGGCCTAAGACGGAACCTTTTGGCATCCCACTGCTTACTTCCCTCCATGTAGACCTAGACCCATTAAGAACTACTCGTTGAGTACGGTTTGCCAGCCAGTTGCGAGTCCATCTAGTGGTGGTGCTATCTATTCCACTTTTTTCTAGCTTACTAAGAAGTAGGTTGTGGTCTACTTTGTCGAATGCCTTGCTGAAATCTAAATATATTATGTCCACAATATTTTGCTGATCTACTAATTTAGTCACTGTGTTGAAGAATGAAATAAGATTGGTTTGGCATGATCTGTTTTTAACAAACCCGTGCTGACTGCTAGTTATCACTTTGTTTCTAGATGTTGGCAGATCTGTTTTTTTATTATCTTTTCCAGTATCTTCCCAGGTATTGATATTAGGCTGATTGGTATATAGTTTCCTGGGTCTGTTTTTTTCCCTTTTTTGAAGATAGGAACCACATCAGCTCTTTTCCTTGTCTTTGTAAGGCCTAAGCAAAGAAAGGATATACTGTACTTTAAGCTCTGTTATGCTGCGTACTGTGATTAGATGTCCAAATCTTAAGAAAATGCAATATCAAAGTAAAAAAAATAGACATTAGGAAACACTATCTGATATTTCTCTCCTTTGAGAAAACATATCCAATATCATACCAGCAGCAGTTTAATTCCTATTAAAGGAATGATCAAGTCTGACTTATTGGAGATGGAGAATTAATTACCCTCTTGAGGAGGGATTCCCAAGGAGTGGTCTAATCTGAATTATTGCAGATGCAGAATTAATTATCCTCTTGAGGAAGGATTCTCAGTGGGTCAGCTTGAAGAGTACCAACAATAGATTTATTGCATGTCAGTCCATACTGTTCTTCCCAGTGGTCTATAGAATAATTAACTTCTTCCTTCATAGTCTTTTAGTTTGAAGATAGGAGCATGAGAATGTGCACCCCAGTAATAAGTAGAGCCCATCTTCCCATCCCATACACACACATTTAGACTTTTGTATGCAAAAGTAGCAATTTATAGACATTTATTTATCCTGCTTGACCTTTGCCTAGTTGGACAGGAGTAGTTGGCTGTTCTTATAGTACATCTTGCAATCCTCATCATGGCAGCATCTAGGTTCCTAACAGGAAATGTAATAGTGGTGTTGTGTTCTGGTGCCATCATTTTTTTGAATCAGGGGATTCATGTTTTGAATAACATGATAATATAGTTGGTTGTCTATTAGAAAAAAAGATGGTTTGTGTCTGAATGGTAAGTTCCAGGAAAAGTGCTATATTTGAAATTTTTATTATAAGCATAAATCAGATAAATCTATTAATGCTTTTTATTCTGTCCAGGCATTTTTTTCATTCCATACATGTATTTAGGCAATATATCACATAGAATAACTTGGTATTATTATTAAGTATTCACATTATAAGCTTTCTTCTTAAATAATCTAGATCTGAGATTTTCTTTAGTGGTCTCCCAGTCAAATACCAAGCTAGTTTAGTTTTTGGAAATCAACCAAGGGTATACTTTATGATTCTTATATCATGGAACACATTTTGATATAGTGATTAAGGCACCAGAATCTGTGAGTTCTAGTCTCGCCTTGGGCACAAAAATCAGCTACATTACTTTGGTCCAGTCATACTCTTTTAGTCCTGGGAAGTAAGCAAGGACAAACCACTTCTGAAATCTCACTTGAAAAATGCAGGAATTTGTCCAGGCATTCACCAGGAATAAACATTAATTTGAAGACACAAAATAATTAATAATATATTATAAGCAGGGTCAACCATATTTGAATGGAAATGGAAAATGTGTTGTATAGTATAATAGTTGTGAACTGTATAATATTCCAGCTACTTTCACTTAAAAAGAAATCATAATTTCAAGAGCCATAATCCATAAAGAGCCATATGCCTGGGCAAACCTGGGTTTTTAAGAACTTGAATTTGTTTTTAAATTATGGAAACTACATCAAAGTTTCTCTGAGCAATATTTAAAGTTGTGACAAGAAAGTTTGTAAATTAAGCTTTGCTTGTTTTATTCTAATTTGCCAAGGTGTGAATCACTGTACTATAGCATCTACTAATATTATTTTGCCTTAGAATTTACTCCATCTTCAGGAAGTATTCATGTTGATATTGTTAATATTTAAAATAGTATTTATACTTAATGTTGTAACATCAAAATTACTTAGAAAAAATTGTCTGCAAGGATAATGCTGTGATTTTCAATATGCCCAATCATACATTGTTTTATATAGTTATTTTTTAATGTAATTGATTTCAAACGATCGATTACAGCAACTGTGAAAATGGTTGTATTTATTGAAATAATGCTGGCAATATAAAAGTTTGATTCAAACCCTACAGTGGAGATTCTCTTTTTATCAAGATGAAGATGCTTCAGCAAAAAAAATTTGCATCTCTAGAAACCTAAAGCCTAAATTATCTTAAATAAATCAGAACAGCATGTATTGGCATTTTTTTTATTCAAACACTTTTAAAAGTCTGTTTCTTGCTAGTAAAGTCAGCATATCCTTATACAAGTTGGATATTGACATGCTGTTTTGTTTCCTTTTTTCCATTCAATTATCTAGCTGCGTGTCCAGTTCTGTGCAGTGGTAATGGACAATACACCAAAGGAGCCTGTTTGTGCTACAGTGGCTGGAAAGGGCCAGAGTGTGACATACCCATCAGCCAGTGTATTGATCCATCGTGCGGAGGCCATGGTTCTTGCATTGAAGGGAACTGTGTTTGCTCTGTAGGATACAAAGGCGAAAACTGTGAGGAAGGTAAATGCTACTATACAAACTACATTTGTTCACCTTGTATTGAATAAAGAGGGTGAGAGGACAAAAGGAAAAATTCCATAATGCTCTGATACACAACTGCTCTAATAGTCCTGGAGCAGAAGCTCAGGAATTCAGCATCTTCTGTGTTACCGGTTGGTGTGATTTGTATTTATGCTTCTTTCTTTCCATGTACTTAAGGATCCTAATAATTTGAGCCATTGCAAAATAACACACCACAGGTAAACCTGAGTGATTCTTTTGTTGTGGGGTCTGGATCTATCTTTTCTTTTCTTTGGTGGCATGGATTTTATTGACTGAGCATTTTTAAACTGCAAAATGCAGAACAAAACAAATAAAAAAGATGGTATACGAAATGGCATAATTGGAAACCTATAAAAGCAAACACTTTAGTAATAATTAATTCAGAAAAAGAGGAGCCAGATTTGAAAGACTACAGGTATCCATGTCACTTAGAGGCCCCATGTAGAGTAAATTGTTCTTGTTACACGCAATCACATTGAATTAAAGGAAAGTAAATGGTACACAGAAAGGAAGGCAATTTAATGAATTCTAAAAAGCACTTTGTATTGAACATATAAGTAGCTAAAGTTTCCTACAAAAAGATTTGGGGGGGGGGGGAGTTGTACCAGGAACAGGAGAGCAAAAAGTTTTAACTAAATTGAAATGACCAAATATGCGCAGGAATGGGATATTTATGTGATTTTTCTTACAATTAATTGTTGTCCCTTGTAATGCTTAAAATGGAAAGCCCTCCAGAAAAAGACAATTACTAGAAGCCAGCATCAGTTTGTCAAATAAAGATCATGGCAGATAAACTTTATTTAGTCACTTTGACAAAGTGACTAAATTAGTGGATAAGGGAAATGCTGTGAATTTAGGTTTCAGTAAGGCATTTGGCAAAGCAGACCATAGCCTATTTCTTGGTAAGATAGGACAAAGTAGAATAGACAATATCACCACCAGATGGATTTGTAACTGACTGATCAACAGCGCTCAATGGGTAGTCCAAAATGAAACTTGGAGGAAACCATGCAGTAGGTTGCTCCAAGGTTCTGACTTAGGCCCAGTACTCTTCAGCATCTTCATAAATGATTTAGATGAGTGGATAGAAAGGGCACTCGTCAAATTTGCAGACACCAAGTTGGCCAGAATAGTTACCACTTTAGAAGATAGATTGAGTTTCAGAAGGATCTTGACAGACTTCAGCACTGGACTAAAACTGAAAATGTTTGAAAACAATCTAAAACTGTTTTCAAAAATAAAGATTATTTATGAAGAGATGCAGAACTGAAGTAACATATCCTGAAATCGTTGATATGTGCATTTTTGCTATAGGCTAAATGTTCGGTTTTGATTTAGACCTTGGTTTAACAAGTAAATAATGGATTATTAAATCTCCCACAAGTGCACAAAGCCTGTGCCTTTCTCCTTTCTGTATTTCTCTGGAGCAAATATAAGTTAATATAATCCTTTTGATATCCTCTTCAAAATAACAATATTTTAGAAGCATCTCAATATGTGCATTTTGTTCAGGAAAACCTAGCCAAATATTTATACCTGAAATATCCCTTAATTCCAGTGCTTTATTCATTGTGTTTAAGAAATAATTATAAAATTAATACAAATCTTCCTTTGGAAAATTTCTAAAGAAGAGGTTTAAAAGAAATTCTACAAAATAGCCTATAAAAACTATAACCCTGGGCAACATCGTTTAATCAGTAGTTTCATCATGCTGGTGTTTCTCTCCTCCCATAAATCTGTGCATGGATGCACGATCATGTACATGTGTGTATTTGGGTGTGTGGTATAAATATATAAACAAACATTGGACCTGATACCATCCTGATCAAAAACACATCCCCTTAAAAAAATAGCAGGGTCTAAGCTATGCATAATCAATGTTCATAACTATTAATTAAAACTAGTTTCCAGTAAAATAGGGAACATGAATTGATTCTTGCCTGTATATACCATCCAATATCACTGTTAGCTTTTTGTGCACAAACACACAGACACACATACGCATTAAATTTTTATACTATAAAATATATAAAGGTGCAATGAAAACCTTTCTTCCTATTTCCAGGAGAAAAAGAAGAAAAAATAAGTGTGAAGATGGATATATGATATAAAGAAGGAAGCTGTCTACGGACAGAAAAGCAAAAGGGGAAAACAAAAATGAATAGAGACAGGGAAGAGATAATTTTAAAAAGTGAAGCTCTATGTAGGGATTTCAAAAAGGGTTAAGGGTAAATTTCCTTTCCCAGAACTAGCTAACCTTCAAAGGCACGATCAACTGTTTTTCTTTTTTTCATATTATTCTTTTCAATGAATGTAAGATGAATGCCTCCTCAATTCACCAAAATTATTTGGGGAAATAAACTTGTCCTCATAGGAAAAATTGCACTATATAATCACATTTATGATGATATTTTAGCTCTCCTTTACAAGCCTATTTTATCCTGTTTTTAATCTCAAACTAGTTTTCATCTCCAAGTTCTTTCCTCAAGAAAAGAAATACTGTAAACTGTAACAGGTTTATTATCTTTGTAGGTAGTGCAATTCCTTTAGAGATTCCAGAAGAAAAAAACTTGACATAAATGAAATGCTACTCTTATTAAGTTGCTCTGTGACTGCTAAAGTCTGACCTCTATGTGTGTTCAGAAAGAATGAACAAATGATTTAATCGGGAGCAAGAAAGGATAAGGAATTAGAAAGATCAATATATTTTAGAAAACATGTATTAATGAAAAAGCAAATATAGAAGGTTTAGAAGAATGACAAGAAAGATTAACATAGCTTTTTCCATGCATCATTTAATAAACCAGAATTCTATAATATTGGCACCGTCCCTTCAAAATAACTTTCATTTTAACAGATAACAGATAATCAGAGTTGGAAGGGACCTTGTAGGTCATCTAGTCCAACCCCACACCCAAGCGGGAGACCTTACACCATTTCTGACAAATGGCAGTCCAATCTCTTCTTGAAAGTCTCAAGTGATGGGGCTCCCACAATTCCGAGGGCAAGCTGTTCCATTGGTTGATTGTTCTCACTGTCAGAAAGTTTCTCCTTATTTCCAGGTTAAATCTCTCCTTGTTCTGTTTCCATCCATTATTCCTTATCTGGCCTAGAGGCACTTTAGAAAATAGTTTGACCCCTTCCTTCCTGTGGCAGCACCTCAAATATGGAAGACCGCTATCATGTCTCCCTCTCTTTACTAGACTAGCCAAGTCCCGTTCCTGCAACCGTTCGTTGTATGTTTTAGCCTCCAGTCCTCTAATCATCCTGGTTGCTCTTCTCTGTACTTTTTCTAGAGTCTCAACATCTTTTTTATAATGTGGTGAACAAAACTGGATGCAGTACTCTAGGCGTGGTCTTACTAAGGCTTTATAGAGTGGTATTAGTACGTCCCTTGATCTTGATAGTATCCCTCTGTTAATACAATTTAGGATTGCATTAGCTTTTTTGGCTACTACTGCACACTGCTGGCTCATATTTAGCTGGTTGTCCACTAAGACTCCAAGATACCTCTCACAGTTACTGCTATTGAGCCTGGTTTCACCCAGTCTATATGTGAACTTTTGGTTTTTCTTGCCTAAGTGTAGGACTTTACTTTTCTCTACATTGAATTTCATTTTGTTAGATATGGCCCAGTGTTCTAGTCTGTCAAGATCTATCTGGATTTTGAGCCTATCTCCTTGGGTGTTAGCTATTCCTGCCAGCTTAGTATCATCCCCTTCTATTCCCTCATCTAAGTCGTTAATGAAGATATTGAAGAGTACTGGGCCTAAGACAGAACCTTGTGGCACCCCACTGCTTACTTCCCTCCATGCAGACTTAGACCCATTAAGGACTACTCGTTGAGTACGGTTTGCCAGCCAGTTGCGAATCCATCTAGTGGTGGTGCTATCTATTCTACTTTTTTCTAGCTTACTAAGAAGTAGGTTGTGGTCTACTTTGTTGAATGCCTTGCTGAAATCTAAATATATTATGTCCACAGTATTTTGCTGGTCTACTAATTTAGTCACTGTTTTGAAGAATGAAATAAGATTGGTTTGGCATGATCTGTTTTTAAAAAACCCATGCTGACTGCTAGTTATCACTTTGTTTGTTTTTAGATGTTGGCAGATCTGTTTTTTTATTATCTTTTCCAGTATCTTCCCAGGTATTAATTTTAGGCTGATTGGTCTGTAGTTTCCTGGGTCTGTTTTTCTTTTTTTCCTTTTTTGAAGATGGGAACCACATCAGCTCTTTTCCAGTCCTCTGGTAGTTCCTCGGTGTTCCAGGAGTTTTGAAAGATATGGTGCAGTGGTTCTGAGATGACCTCTGCCAGCTGTTTTAAAAGTCTGGAATGTAATCCATCAGGCCCTGATGATTTGTTTTCATCAAGATCAGACAGGTGTTCTCTTACTATTTTTTGCTTATTTTAACTTTTATTTCTGGTCTGTCTTTTACAGTTATGTTTTTGGTGGGTTGAGCTATAGTTTCTTTTTGCATGAAGACGGATGCAAAGAATGAGTTAAGCAGTTCTGCTTTCTCTCTGTTGCCTGTTACTTCCTTGCCATTTTCTCTCTTTAGTGGACCGACTATTTCCTTGATTTTTTGTTTTGTTATTTATATATTGGAAGAATTTTTTTTTATTATCTTTGACTTTTGTTACAAGTCTTTGTTCATTCTGAGCCTTTGCTATCCTGACTTCGTCTTTGCAGATTCTGGCTATCTGCTGATATTTTGCCTTAGTTGTATGTCCTTCTTTCCATTTTTTGTACTTGTCCTTTTTTTTCTTTTAATTTGCCATAGAGATCTTTGTGCAGCCATGCCGGTTTCTTCTTGGATTTCTTGTTTTCTTTCTCAGTGATATTGTGCTGGTCTGGGCTTCTATGATCATACTTTTTAGAGTTTCCCAAGATTCTTGAGTTGTTTTCCCCTTTAGGATTTTCATCCATGGAATCTTTCCCAAGTTCTCTCTGAGTTTATTGAAATCAGCTCTTTTAAAATCCAAGACTGTCATTCTGTTATGTTGCTTGTGTTTTTGTTATGTTGAATTCTACTATGACATGGTCACTCTCACCCAAGGTTCCTGCAGTTTCAACTCCCTCTATCACTTCTTCTCTGTTTGTAAAAATTAAGTCCACTATGGCTGCCCCTCTAGTTTCACCCTCTACCTTTTGGACAACAAAGTTGTCAGCTTGGTTGGTTAGGAACTTATTTGATTTCTCACTTGGTGCAGGATTAGTTTTCCAATTGATATCAGGATAATTGAAGTCTCCCATTACTATTGTTCTGTGTTTCCTGCATATGTTTGTTAATTGGCTGGCAAAAAGGACATCTATATTTTCTGCTTGATTGGGTGGCCTATAATACACACCTATGACCATGTCATTCTTTTTTCTTTTATATTGACCCATATGCATTCTAGGAGGCTTTCATCTTTGGTTTCATGCATTTCTGTAGCAATATAGTGGTCCTTTACATACAGTGCAACTCCACCTTCTCTTTTATGGGGTCTGGTTGTTTTGAATAGTTTGTATCCTTCTACCAGTATGTTCCAGTCATGGGTTTCATCCCACCAAGTTTCTGTTATTCCAACTATATCATATTTACCTTCATGTATTCGTAGTTCGAGTTCACCCTATTTGTTCCCCAGACTTTGTGCATTTGTGTATAGGCACTTGAGATCTTTATGTCTGGCACTGTGTTTACTATCTACATAACCTGTGTTGTGCCTGCCTGCCCCTACTTTCTTGCTACCTGTTTGATTAATGCATATGGCATGGCACTCACTATTAAATGGTTGGTTTTGGTTGGCATCAAGGTTGATAATCTTACCTGCACAAATATCTATTTTGCATGTACTGGTATCCTTATTAGTTTTAGGTTGCTGGGGACAGAAATGTTCTGAATCCATTAATTCTCTGTCCCCGCTGTTCAGTTTAAATGTTTATCCAGGAAATCTGTGAATTTAATGCCAAGTAACTGGGTCCCTTTCTTTGATGGATGCAAACCATCTCTTTTGTACAGTTTTTCATTGGACCAGCTGCAAACATCATGACTAATAAAACCAAAGCCTTCCCTTTTACACCACTACTTTAGCCACACATTAAACTCTGTTACACGATGCCCTTTCCCTTTTTGTTCCTTGTATACTGGTAGAACCTCTGAGAAGATAAGCCTACAGCCCATATTACTAAGTTCATACCCCAAGCTCTGGAAGTCTTTCTGAACAGAAAGTACATCCTTCTGGGATAGATCATTTGTACCAAGATGTATAATAGCATCAACATCACAGTCCTTACTGACATTCTTGACTGTCTTAAGAATACGCTTCTTGTCTCTGCTGGCAGTAGCACCTGGCAGACACCTGACCTCTTTCAAAACCTCAGTATCCTCTCCTAAATTTACATCCCTTACAATTGAGTCCCCAACCAGAAGGCGGCTTCTCTTTTTGGATGTCTTGCTCTTCTTGTGTGACTGGTGCATAATACCTGATTCACACTTTCTCCTTTCCAAAGTAAGTTCTTCTTCTAGGACCATGATCCCTGGCTTACTTGAGTTATCATTATCACAACTACCTTGACCTGTCACTTTAGTATCCCTATTAAGGTCAGGAAGGGCACTGTATCTGTTATGCTGGGATACAGCAAAAGCTTTGCGTTTATGGTCCACAGCTCTCACCCTGCCAGATTCCACGGTTGTCCATACTGCCCTTTTCCTATGGGATCTTTGTGGTAGTGGGATTGTGTTGGGACTGTGCAAAATTCTTTAGGAGATACTAGGTTACATGCATTTAAAATAAATTCTTAGGCAATTGTTTAATAGTTTAAAACGTTTATTCCATGTAACAATAGCAACAACAGCAAAACAAATAAACATATCTGATTTTTTATTAAAGACTAAAAAATCTTCTCTATTGAATTGTGCCTTTGAAAAGAATGGACTGAAGTTGATTCATATGCTACTTTCTAGCTATGAAATGGAATTGGATACTGTAGGTCAGCATTTTTTTCCTGTTAGCTTTTTATTTCAGATATTCATCATAGTCATATTGTTCAAACAATTTACCTGAAATGGCCGTGGCACTGAAATCGATGTATGTGATACACAAATTTTTGCTACATACACTGTTGGTCTATTAAAATTGCACACACACAAAAAACCTGAAATAGCTACCTTGTCAAGCTTCATTTAATGCAATTTGGGGTAGAAAATGAGTAAAATTAACAAATTAGGTTAGGTTAATAGCATTTTTGTTGTCACTTTTATAGCTGTGCAATTTTTCAAAGGTATTTAACTTTCTAAGTATAATTTTTAGCCCAAGGGAATTTTGCATAACACAGTATTGGAAAAATGACTTGACCTTTTTTGTCCTTGTCGTGATTGAATATATGTATTCTACCTTTAAGACCATTTTTCTTAGGGTGGAAAAGTGAGAAGTCATATCTATGGAAACTTTGTTACTAGGTTTGAGCCAATAACCTAGGCCCAAAGATTTCATGTATTCTTAATCTCATATTGTTGATTTTCTATAAATGCTAAATCTTGTTAAGATCATAGACTTCAAGAAGAAATAAAATCTTATGCAAGTTTTTTTCTCATTCTGTGAAACATCATAGTGTGATTGGCCATTCACATGCTTATTAATACAAATAAATGATCTTTGCATGGGCTAGCTTTTCTCGTATATCAAAGTATTCCAAAAAATATTTATTTTTTAAAAGATACACTAGGCTTAATCTCATCTGGGTTATCTCTGTGTAGATAATATTTTACCTATGTTAGCTACTGCCCAGTAGGAAGGACTATGGGATCAGTTTCATCGTTAAAGTACACTTTCAGCATAAGTATGCTTCATACTAGATGTTCTGTATTGAACCCTTTCTGTATTGAATCCACAGGCTTGCACTTGTTGATTATACACTGACTTTAATTTTATAGGTATCTTGGCCTGAGTGTTCCTTAATTTGCAGTAAGAATGGTCTTAGAAAATTTTTCTAATGCTGTCATACTTTTCAATCAAAACAAAAATCAATCATGCAATGCCCCCTACTGGTCAGTACCTAATATATAATATAATATAATATAATATAATATAATATAATATAATATAATATAATATAATATAATATAATATAATATAATATAATATAATATAATATAATATAATATAATATAATATAATAATATAATATAATATAATATAATATAATATAATATAATATAATATAATATAATATAATATAATATAAATAATAATATAATATAATATAATATAATATAATATAATATAATATAATATAATATAATATTATATTATATTATAATATAATATAGTAATGTAATGTAATGTAATGTAATGTAATGTAATGTAATATATAATATAAAGCTATATAAGCCCCCCTCCTTCCCAATTTAAGAACAGAAGCTCTTGAGAACTCTGGATGAGGCTCAGACCAATGGAAATTAGAAAATTACTCTAGTGTAAGAGATTTTGAAACCTTAAATTGTGTTTGCTTCCCAGTGTTGTCCCAACTCAATGCTGGTTCTGTTGTCCAGTGAGCCCTTTGCCCAAATTTAACACACTATGGAAGAGATTGTAAAATAAACTTTATTCTACTGAAGAAAGGACACAGCAAAAATTTTCCAAGCTTATGCATAGGCTCATCACATTTTTTGTAACTGTCATTTCAGTATTACCATAGCCTAATTCCCAATAACATACTTCCCTTTTTAACAATCTACTTCTTGTTCGAACAACACATTTTTAACTATAGTATGTGCAAAACCTTTCCTGTTTATGCATTATGCCTTATCCATAATATACTGTACATCCGGTTACAATTTAGCAAGCTAAAGAGTTTATGCCTTGTCCTATGCCTGAACTTTAACTGAGCTTTAATTTGACATTTTAATGGGGAATTTGGGCCTTCTCTACCAATAAGAATAGAGTAGAGTAGAGTAGAGTAGAGTAGAGTAGAGTAGAGTAGAGTAGAGTAGAGTAGAGTAGAGTAGAATAGAATAGAATAGAATAGAATAGAATAGAATAGAATAGAATAGAATAGAATAGAATAGAATAGAATAACAGAGTTGGAAGGTATCTTGGAAGTCTTCTAAGACTAACTTGTAAAGATTTAAATAGCAATTGAGAGCACACAAACAAAAATAAAGGAATTTAGTATGTGGCAATGTCAAAAGAGTCAACGAATCTTGGGCTATATCAACAAAAGTCTGTATCATGGGGAGGTGATAGTTTTACATTGGTTAAACAGCACCTGGAACACTTGTCCAATTTCATCATCAGATCTTTATTATGGTCAAAGATTAGCAAATTTTGTCAGTTTTTTCTGGATGCTGAGGAACTAGAAAGAGCACAAAGAACAACCAAAATGCTAAAGGGCTAAATCATAGGAAGAACTGTTAAACTAACTGGATAAGTTTAGACTAAAGAAAAAAATCTAAAGGGAGATATGATGTGTGTCTTTCATTACTTCTTGAACAGTTGTCATAGGGGAGAAGTGTGGATGTATTATCTGTTGTGCATCATAGTAAGAAAACAACCAGTGACCAGAAGCATTAGGAGAAATATACAAACTCAAAATAAAAATTTCCTTACTGGAATTGCTATTAAGCAGTGGAACAGACATAAAAATAAATAAATGTTAAAATGGAAATTTGTTAAAATACACAAACAAAATATTATTGTTACTACAGTATTAATGTTATTGTGATATATGTTATTGCAAACACTTTGATTATAATTACCTAAAAATAATTGTACAGTCAACACACTGTTCTATATATGAAATGGAATTTTTATATATTATACTAATAAAACAAATAAAACTTAGGAAAAAAGCAGTGGAACAGTTCCTGTAATCATGGGAGTTCTATCACTGGAAATTTTCAAGCAGACATTGAACAGCCATTTGCTAGGTTGATCTGAGATAGAGAGTTGAAATAGAAGATCTGCAATGCTCTTCCAGCTTTGATACTATAATTCACACTTACTTTGTGCCTGTATATGCATTTTCTGATTATTATTTTTAATGACCCTGTAGTCCCTTGCATTAGGGTACAGTCAGGTTACTGAATGGAGCTGAGTGTTTACTGAGTGTTTACTGGCTGAATGCCCTTTCTATTTTTTTAAAGTATTTAGAAGAATCCACTCTCAGGATAGTTTATAACTAGTTTTACACTGTTGGACTATGGTTAAGAAAGGCAGATGATGATGATTGATGATTGATGATGATGATGATGATGATGATGATGATGATGATGATGATGATGATGAAATGTATCACAAATATCACTGACTGGCACTGATGGTTGATACAGATTGCTGCCAGTATCCTAGGTATCCAGCAAGTATCTTCTTAAAATGTATGATATTCCGAGTAGCACAATTTTTTGCAGTTCCACTGGTGTTATTGTAGGAAGTTGCAATTTCTTGATGTATTTTATAAAATTCTTGGACATGGTACCAAGTGATCCAATAACAGTGGGTATCACTATTACATGTTTCATCCATAATCAAATAGTTTCGATGGCCAGGTTGATGGCCAGTTTTTTGATGATGATGATGATGATGATGATGATGATGATGATGATGATATTGTGCTTGTGGCTGTCCATCTTATCTTATATGATTGTAGGATAAATTTGAATGTGTCATCTTGAGCTTTGGAGAAAGAAGAAATATTTATTTATTTAGAACATTTATTTTGCTGACTACTCACACATGGCGACTCAAGGCGGCTTACAGAACATGAAAATATAAAGCTAATTGTTAGGCATCCAGAAATTGTCCATGGTAATCAATCACTCCGAGACAAGTATAATCTCCAACTGATTTATTAGGAACAGGTCTGGTACTTCTAAGGCATTTCCAAAAGTGAAAGTCATTTTCAGCGAGTTTCACAAAATCCACCTTCTCTCCTCCCACTTCTACACTTCATTAATCACGAGAACCAATTAACTGCAGCTGGAATTTTTTAATGCGACATATGGAATAACTTTGAACTTTCCAATTCCTCCATCCCCCTTCCATTCATGGCAGCTGAATCTCAGAGCTGACAAGAAGTAAATACCGTGCTTAAGGTCATGGCTGGTTAATAACTGTGCCATCTGGAATTGTGTCTGGTGTGATTGCCTGGGAACAATCAATTATTATATTGATTAATAGAAGAAAAATACATTTTGCATGTTTTGAAAAGTATTTGGAAGTGCTATAAACCTCCTAGAAGCACAGTACCTCTCTACTATACATTAAATCAATCCAACTGCTGCCTGAGTTGGAAGTAGTTAAAAATTTTATTACTATAATGAGTGAACTCCTTAAAGCAACCACAACTCTTTTTCAGTTGTGCAGAGAAGTGTGAAGGAAAGCAACCAGACAGGTGATGTTCTTATACAAGGTCCTAAGGACAAATCATTTTCAATCCATGTAAAGCCCTAGTGAAAAGCAGTACAATATTTAATGATGTTTTTGTTTGAAGTCCAGGTAGGTAATGTTCAACAAACCAATAAAGCAAGTTTTTTTTAATATAGAAACAACAACCCAAAGTATTTAGAACAAGTGGAAAATAAATAAAAACAAACCAAACATTTCATATCTTCAATAGCTTGTTTTTATCTGGAGAGTTTGGGGCATGTAACCAACTGCTGAGAAAGGCAGATATTAAGAAATCCTTTGCTTAACCAACTGCTGAGAAAGGGAGATATTAAGAAATCCTTTGCTTAACAGTTAGCTAAAACTAGAGTTATTATGTCTCAGTTGTAAAAATCTGGACAATCAGGTAAACAAAGGAAGGAGGTTTTTTTGAATACCAATTATAACAATCTGAAACAGATTGAAAAAATATCCCTGATTATGTTTGAAAATTTGATTCTTATTTTTTTTTCTTACTGATAATAACAGAGAACACAGAATCATAGGGCTGGAGGGGACCTAGAAAGTCTTCTAGTCCAACCTGCTGCTCAAGGCAGGAGATTTTAGGCAGTTTTGGTCAAATGGCTTTGTCAAAAACCTCCAATGACAAAGCATCTACAACTCCAGGAGGCAAGCAATCCCATTGATTAATTGTTCTTACTGTCGGAAAATTTCTCCTTACTTCTAATTTGGATGATTTAATGAGCTTTAATGAGCTTCCACCCCATATTTCTTGTGCTTTGCAATATTTTGGAGAATAAGTCAACCTCCTCTTTTCTGTGACAGCCCCTCAAATATCAGAAGACAGTTATCATGTCCCCCTAAACTTTTGTTTCAAAAGCCTAGACATACATAGCTCTCAACTATTCATCAATATGATTGAGCCTCCAGACTCTTTATCATCTTTGTTGTTCCTCTCTGCACGCTTTCTAGGATCTCATGATCTCTTATTTGTATCGTAAGGACCAAAACTACACACCATCTTCCATCCAAAGTGCACTTGAGACAATTAACAATATAATGGGGTAAATCTAAAATGTTTAAGATATGGTGGGTTTTTTTTTAATAGTCATTGAATAAAATAAAATACATGCATAAGAAATAATCAGAGGTGGTATTCAGCCAGTTCAGACAGCTTCTGGTGGACCGGTAGTGAACATTTTGATAGGTTCAGACAACTGGCAAATGCCTCCTCTAGCTGGCCCTGCCTACCTGCCCCTGCTCTTACCTCTCCTACCTCTTCTATATTCTGTTGTTTATTAGCTCAGCTGATTCATGTAGCAGAGCAAATTGCCACGCCTCAGCTGAGCTAAAAAAAACAGCACAGCTCACCAGCGTTAGATACAGAGGGCGGTCTCTGAGCCTTTCGCACGTGCACGCAAAGCATGCATTTGGTGCACGCATGCATTAGGCATGCCTGCACAGCTCACCAGCGTTGATACAAAGGGCGGTGTTTGAGCCATGCATATACACATGCAAAGCGTGCTGTCAGGATTCCAGCACTTAACCCCATTTAAATGGTCTTTTAGAGTTACCATGCACAATGTGCATGCATGAAGCGAGATCTCCGAACCAGTAGGAAAAATTTTTGAAATCCACCACTGGAAATAATATAATGGTACTTGCTAGATTAATATCAAATTCAGCAAGAAATTGGCTCAAGCAGCAATTCTCTTACTGTTTGAATATATTGTATATTCCTTGCTTGCCAACATAGACAGAGAACAGGTGAGTTTAACCTGACCTCCCTGGATACAGAAACTCAGAATCTCATTATAGTCCTTGTGTTCTTGCTATGTATGTCCTTTTCTGACAAAATCAAACTTTGTTTCCCTGATAATTGGTACAGTTGTTTCAGTATTTTGTACATCTAACTGGTTTAGTACGCAAGTTATGGTTTCGGATGACTATTTAGAAGTGGCTCTTCCATGGGATCTTTAACAGGAAGATCTGAGTCTTTGCTCCCATCAAGGAGAGGTTGTGCATCATATGCTTTTATTAGTATGGAAGTCATATTGGGTTGTTGTTTATTATATCAGAATGTACTTTTCTTTTTAACCTTTTTACTGTATCTGGAGTTTTTTAAACCATTCGGAGTCACATTTGACTGGAATGGCATATAAGTCTTTGTAAATAAGTAACAGTGTGTATGTGTATGTATACACACACATACACATATTCATACCATTTATTCTAATCTCTAAACCACACAGCATTGTTCCATATGTGTTAACATAGAAGTGCTGGGATTTTAACTATCTCTCCTGCAGATTTCAAGAGTTCAAAAAGTATTTAATCTCTGCCTGCGGCTTTCCTATTTGATAACTGGTTTATTGCCAGTTGAACCTTACTTTTCTAGTTAAATTTCTTCTTGAATACATCTTCTCTTTACACATTTTTCTGTCATTTTATAATCCTGTTTGGAAAAGGTTTCAATATACTCTTTCCAAAATTTTTAGTCCTACTTATTTAGTTAGAGTCATCACTCACCTCACACCTTTGACTCTATAGGCCAACAAACATAAAAATAATTAAAATAGTTTAAATACAATTTAAGGAAAATATTAAGTACAAATAGCAGCCAAGAGACATTATAATCTGTCAGGGTCAACATAGCCAGGAAAAAGGACTCTTTGCATACTTGCAGGCATATTAGCAGGTCTTCAAGTTCTTTTGAAAGACCAATAAGCCAATAATCTCAGAGAGGAGAATATTCTAGAAGACATGCACTACAGCAGAAAATTTTAAAAAATAAATTTATAATTTTTATTATAAAAAATATTTTACATTTGAAATAGATTCTGTGGCACAATCACATTTCATCATATTTTTCCTATATCTTACAATGTGTCTGCTTTCTTTTTCTTGTAAATTATCTATTTGTGGACACTCATTCATAATTACCCATTGATAATACTAGATCTTTTTTTCATGTTGTATTTAGTATCACTTGGAATTTGTTACAGAGGCTTCCAGTGTCTTCCTCCTGAACGTGTGCAGGAGATACATATGCTACTATAACATGACATTTGTAAAAGACAGAAAATTGTCACTTATTCAGGTATAGCAGAACAAATATGTGTTTTTCAGTTTCAGTGGCAATCAATTCCTGCAGATGACTCTTGCCCTGATCATCTGAGTTCAGAATAAGAAGGGCCAAGTCTATCTATAAAATAAATAAAAACTTAGAAAGACAGGTCTCTGACAGGCATCCATATTTTTTGATAAAGTATGAACCTCTTTTTTGCAATCTTAGTTGATAAGAGAACAAGAAGAATGAGAAGGTCAACCTTTCTGTTTGTGGCATTGATCTCATTTGGAAAGCTTCAGTGGCATTAGGATTAACATTTTATTCCTGCTTGCCTAAGAGTAATCTTCTAATATCTAAGAAATGTTGGTTCTGTGAAGGAAAATATCAAGTCTTTAGAAATATTATAGAAGAATGGCATGCTTTCAAGTTGTAATAAGGGATTAGCACAAATGGGAGGCTGGAATTGTATTGGCAGGTGTAACCAAATTAAAGGAAGATAAAAAGTTATAGTTCACACCTCTTTCTAAGAGAATCTCTCCCTCCCTTTCTTTCTCCTTCTCCTTCCGAAACATAAATCCACACATACAAAAAAATTACCCATTCCTGCGCTTCTGGTCAGGAGAGAAATTAAATAGATAATATTTTAATAAATTTAAATCAGCATAATCTATTGAAGTATACTCTGGGTTCTACAGGGATTAACTGAAGAAATTGAAAGCCATTAGCAATTATGTTTATGGTTTTTAGAAAGGAAGTAGGAAACAAAGGGAAGGGATTTACAACAGATGTTTTTATGATATTGGAGGAAAATTAGATAATTATTAGATAGAAACCAACAAGCAGAGATCATTAAATTTGTTGTGCTAAATAAATTTATCATAAACTACTTGAACTCATTGCAACAAAATGCACTTAACCTAATGTATTTCCTCCTTCAATCCAAGGGTGATGTCTAATGTCAATTATTAAATCATGGCCTCCACTTTTCTTCTTTTAACTAAATAGTAATATATAATTAAGTGGCATATATAGTAATCAGTATTTAGAGTCCTCTTAAGAAATGTTTCCTTTAGAATTTCCTTTAGAATATTCCTTTAGTATATTCTTTCAAATAATGTAGACAATAATATATAAATATTGATATTGACATTGATTGGTTGTATATTACATAATTTAAAGAAGTGATTAGAGTCATAGTCTTTCTGAACTCCACACACACACAAACACACACACACACAAAAAACACACCTCTCCAGCTGTACCTGGAAGAGTTCAGACAAGTTTTAATTCATTCTTTATAATGATATAATTGGGAATCCTCTGATTATTTATTTACTTTTATTTCTTTACCATCTGATTACAGGAACTATGGGAAATTCGTAAGAAAGCAGAAAAATTATAAAGCAACAAAATAAATGCACCAATAAAAGAAGATAATCCAAAAAGCCAAGATGACAATCCCAGTAGTCACAAAACACATATTCACTCCTTATATGCGGCTACAGTCATTCTAGTCAAAGACCTGGCAGAAGAACATGTCTTCAAGGCCTTTTGAAACGCAAAAATGTGAGAACTACATGGTTCTCAAGGAAAACTGCAGACCAGATAGCAGGCATTACAACAGATAATCTTCTAGGGCTCCAAAAGAATCAAAGGAATGTAGAATATGCCAAACTTGTTGGATCAAAGCGGCTGGCCAAATGCTACGGGAGCTAAACTGTACCTCAAATAATTGACCCTATACCATATTAGACATAATTGGCACATTGATTCACACTCAAAAGAAAATGGACCACCAATGCAGCTTGTAAAGCAGAAATATTGCATGGGCATACTAAGCTTCCAGGTGATCTTCAAAGGCTGCCTCATGTAAGAGTGTTAGCAGTAGTCAAAACAGGAGATTATCTGTGCTAATTTGGCTGAATTATAACTAGTTATTTCCATTTTATTACCAAAGGCATACTCCATCCTGTAAATGGGAGTGTAAATTAATTATTCCAGATATTTTGATGAGAGGTAATTGTAGATTTATTCATGCTAATATTCAAGAAGAAATATATAAACTTACTGAAAAGTGTGCAAAAATGGTGGGTTTATCTTCTGCTTTAATTTTACAGTAGAAAGATCTCTTGCAAGTACAGTTGTACTGTTCCACTTTTATAGTAGATTCTGAAATGGCCATTTGACTCTCCTTAGAGATAGCAGTAGACTACTTTATCTGTGAAGTATATCTGGGATATCAAATTATGTTTTCCTAATTTCTAATGTAATTTTTGATTACATAATGAAGGTGGCATTCAAAGGGGGAATAATAAAGAAATACAAAGAATAGAATCAGGACAAAAATAATTTTAACAAGCATGCAGCAAAAATAATTTGTTAGTAAGGAGAAAGTATGCAAAAAAGTGATTCCTTCTTGGGAATAAAGAGAAAGGACTGTCAAATAATGTCCATAGCTTAAAAAGCAACAAAATGAGACATTATTAAGATAGAAATTCTATGATGTTCTAAAAAAACAAATAATTTGAGTAC